>NC_141036.1:59375000-59392500 GCF_052040795.2 Danio rerio
ATTGGAAATATATTTATTTTTAACAGGAAGGAAACATTTTTTTTTAAAATAATGCAAATGTGATATAAAGTCACAAGTGTCTGGTGGGTATTTAATAATGTTTAGCCTTATTATAGGCGCCTCCCACTCTGCAAAAACTATATTGCTCAGACAACTGTATTTCCTCTGAGCAAAAAAATCGCGATCACATATTAATATTATTATTATATTTAAACTGAAAAAACCTTTTTTTCGTTAACTAAACAGAATGCTGTAATTGGTCAAGCGCGGAAACGTCAGTTTTGTAATAACCCGCACTAAACGGAGCGGAGTTACGTTAGTAAGTTATCTGTCATAGATCAAAAATGAGTGGACAAGTGGATTTAGCAAACGCGAGAGAAAGAGGAGAGGAGGCATCTTTATTGAGGCATGTTCCATACACACCATCTTTAAACAGACCTATGATCAGGAGAATGAGGGTACAGAAGAAGACGTTATGGTAACTTTAACTAATGAGAAGCTAGCATTAACCAGGCGGAGGAGGCTAACGGCAGCGCAGCGCGGACTGGATTCATCGGGTGAGAGACAGACAGAAAAGGAGAGAGGGAGGGAGAGAGAGAGAAAGGCCCTGAAAAGGAGAGAGACGGGAGAGAAGAGGTATAGTGTGTGTGATTTCGGATACTTTTAGGTTTATAATCAAGTCTTCATCACGAGAAGAGTAGAGAAAATACAGGGAGAGGAGGAGAGAGACAGTAAATCAGTGTTTGTATTATGAAAGACTCAGATTCATAGAACTGGATTGGAGAAGCATTGTGAGTTATATGCCATGGCAATAATATGCTTTATAAGTTTGTAAAAGCAATACATTAAAATACCCTTAAAAAAAAAAAAAAAAAAAAAAATATATATATATATATATATATATATATATATATATATATATATATATATATATATATATATATATATATATATATATAGTATATATTAGTATTTTTATTCAATGCTTTGAAAAATAAGTTAAATCTTTGTAGACTATAAATACATATGTACTATATATCATTTATTTAAATATGTGGGCAACAAATTATAGATTAATTTTATTTAAAAATTATTATATTATTCTTATTTTTTAAATTCAACTATAGGGGTGCGGCCAGGTAGGGGGCCTTACAAGACAATGTGCCCAGGGGCCCCTGAGTTCTTAATCCGGGCCTGCTAGGCTGGTTGGCTGGTTTTAGCTGGTCGACCAGGGCTGCGTTTCCCGATAACGATTGATCTTAGCACTTAAGAGCGTTTTCTACGAGTCATTTTGCGAACGTTCGTTATTGTTTCACGTGCGTTTCCCAAAAATGCACTTAACACAATTGCACGTAGCCCAGCTTTAAGTGCAACTTAGGAGTCGCTATCCGTTTGTTAAGTGCTGAAATGTCACGCTATAGAATGGCTCGTTATTGTTGCACATGTTATAGCAATCCATATAATTCTTCTTCTACTTGTGTGATTGTATATTCAACTCGAATAACATAAAAAAAAATATTTTTGAGCCAGTTTAAAAACATAAATTAACTGGAAATGTCGTACTGTAAAAACACTGTCTTGCTCCAATCTCGCATAAAACTAATTCTAACAGTCCTTGCCGGAAATGGCATCAGCATCATTTTCGATATTTATATGAAACCTTAATTAAGTAGAATTATTTATCAATTCATGATGATCAGCCAAGACATGTTCAATACATGGCTGGGTTTGGGGCACGCCAGCAAGTCATTGACACATTTTTTTGAGTTCCTCCTTTATTTGTGTCATCTTTAAATCACATTAAATATTTTCTGTTAAATACAACATATGTAGCCTACTACCCTCGAAATGTCCATATACAACAGTGTAATTTTTTTTTTCATTCTAACATTTATTATGTAATTTTTATTTTTTTCTTTATTCATTATTATTTGTATATTGAATTGTGTAATGTGTAGAAAATATAAATGAATAGAGATATACGTACAAATAAAATGAATAATGACTTTGAAGAGAAGTAAATTGTAGGTGCAATTTGCCGGTTGTCCAGCAGGTGCCCTCATAACTCTGTCTCCTTACGATGCACTTAAGGCTTTACGATTACTCCAGAGCACTCGTAGATCCACTAAGATTTTCAAGTGCTACTTAAGTTACGATGCTTTTGGGAAACAGACCGTAATATTAAGATCAGTCGTACGATCATTTCTACGAACTTCTTAGGCTTACGATGCTTTTGGGAAACGCAGCCCAGGCTGGTTTAAGAGGGGTTTTGGCCACTTCCAGGCTGGTTTCCAGCCATTTCCAGCCTGGTCTTAGCTGGTTAGGCTGAGAGATGACCAGCTTGACCACCCTTGCCAGGCTGGGAGCCCAGCCAAAACCAGCTATGTCCAGCTTAAACCAGGTTGGTCAAGCTGGTTTTAGCTGGATTTAGCTGGTCATTTTTCAGCCTGACCAGCTAAGATCAGGCTGGAAATGGCTGGAAACCAGCCTGGAAGTGGCCAAAACCCCTCTAAAACCAGCCTGGTCGACCAGCTAAAACCAGCCAACCAGCCTAGGCTGGTTTAAGCTGGATTTTTTAGCAGGGTGCGTTGTTTATTGTTAGTTCATGTTTACTTATAATGTTAACAAGCATGAATTTGGATTGTAATAATGCATTAGTAAATGTAAACTATAGTTTATAAATGCTGTACTGTTCATTATTAGTTAATGTTAGTTAATATATATTAACATTAACTAATTATAGGTTAAAAAAAATACACATTGTCCCTCTTCCCAGCAGGGAAAATCAGCAATAATCAAGAATACATGATTACATGCTGTCAATCAAAAATATGATTATAATGGATGTCAATGGGGCAAAAACAGCCCCCAACATAACCAAAGGAGGGTCAGCTTTTGAACTGCACACAAGGGATAATTCTTTACTTCGTATAAACTCATCTCATTTCTGGACCTGCAGGTACGCAAAATCTTGGAGCTGGTCCAAAGTAAAGGCGAGGAATGCTCGGCGTATTTCACACAGATCCTTTATGAAGCATACGACGCCTACATCGATCTACGGCCTTGGTTTGATGAAATCCAATACACGCCATTAGACACCATTAAAGCCATACCAGTGGTTAACACAGACCCCAGTGAGTATTTCCCTTTAAATTTATCAATACTAAAGAGCTATTGAATGCTTGATTCTGAACACTCGAAGGTGTTCGGTTGTCAGATAAACACACAAATAAAAGCTAAAGTAGTTCCGTCAGGTTTCGAGCGCATTACAGCTCCATATCACTACGCTGAATGATTAGAGTTATTTCACAGATACAAAAGTCAAAAATTGCATCAGAACACAACAGAAGGAGGAGGAGGAGATGTGGAGGAAGATTGTCAACACATTTTAAACCTAATAGTTTCAATAGAAAAATTCTAACTAATGTCCTTTATCGTTGTCATGACGATAGTACATGATATTTTACTAGTTATTTTGTCAAGACACTAGTATTCAGCTTAAAGTGGTATTAAAAGGCTTAGCTAGGTTAATTCGGCAAGTCATTGTATAACAGTTGCATTTATTCCATGCAAATTTTCTGGAAAAAACAACAACAAATACTGTTAAAATTTTCTTTTGTGTTTCTTTTGTTTCTTTTGTGGGGGGTGGGGTGGGTGGGGTAAGGGGGGGGGGGGGGGGATGGGCTACTAGTTCTTTAGGGCAGATCTGTCAGTCCTTTAGGACGGGACTATCGGTCCTTTAGGGTGGAACTATCAGTCCTTTAGGGCGGGACTATCGGTCCTTTAGGGTGGGACTATCAGTCCTTTAGGGCGGGACTATCGGTCCTTTAGGGCGGGATTATCAATCCTTTAGGGTGGGACTATTAGTCCTTTAGGGCGGGACTATCGATCCTTTAGGGTGGGACCAACTGTCTTTTAGGGCGGGACTAACAGTGCTTTAGGGTGAAACTATCAGTCTTTTAGGGCGGGGCTATCAGTCCTTTAGGGTGGGACTATCGGTCCTTTAGGGTAGGACTATCAGTCCTTTAGGGCGGGACTATCGGTCCTTTAGGGTAGGACTATCAGTCCTTTAGGGCGGGACTATCAATCCTTTAGGGTGGGACTATCAGTATTTTAGGGCGGGACTATTGGTCCTTTAGGGTGAGACCAACTGTCTTTTAGGGCAGGACTATCGGTCCTTTAGGGTGGGACTATCAGTCCTTTAGGGCGGGACTATCGGTCCTTTAGGGTGGGACTATCAGTCCTTTAGGGCGGGACTATCGGTCCTTTAGGGCGGGATTATCAATCCTTTAGGGTGGGACTATTAGTCCTTTAGGGCGGGACTATCGATCCTTTAGGGTGGGACCAACTGTCTTTTAGGGCGGGACTAACAGTGCTTTAGGGTGAAACTATCAGTCTTTTAGGGCGGGGCTATCAGTCCTTTAGGGCGGGACTATCGGTCCTTTAGGGTAGGACTATCAGTCCTTTAGGGCGGGACTATCGGTCCTTTAGGGTAGGACTATCAGTCCTTTAGGGCGGGACTATCAATCCTTTAGGGTGGGACTATCAGTATTTTAGGGCGGGACTATTGGTCCTTTAGGGTGGGACCAACTGTCTTTTAGGGCAGGACTAACGGTGCTTTAGGGTGGGACTATCAGTCCTTTAGGGCGGGACTATCGGTCCTTTAGGGCGGGACTATCAATCCTTTAGGGTGGGACTATCAATCCTTTAGGGTGGGACTATCAGTCCTTTAGGCCGGGACTATCGGTCCTTTAGGCCGGGACTATCGGTCCTTTAGGGTGGGACTATCAATCCTTTAGGGCGGGACTATCAATCCTTTAGGGTGGGACTATCAGTCCTTTAGGGCGGGACTATTGGTCCTTTAGGGTGGGACCAACTGTCTTTTAGGGCGGGACTATCGGTCCTTTAGGGTGGGACTATCAGTCCTTTAGGGCGGGACTATCGGTCCTTTAGGGTGGGACTATCAATCCTTTAGGGTGGGACTATCAGTCCTTTAGGGCGGGACTATCGGTCCTTTAGGGTGGGACCAACTGTCTTTTAAGGCGGGTGGGGCTATGAGTGCTTTAGGAGTGGGCCTATCCATTCTTTATGGAGATTTATCTGTCATTTATGGCAAAGCTATCAGTCCTTTAGGGTGGGTATATCAGTCCTTTGAGAGGCTATAATTCATTTGGAGCGTGTCTATCAGTCCTTTTGGGGGGGCTATTAATCATTTAGGGGTGTGTCTATCAGTCATTTTGGGGCGAAGCTATCAGTCCTTTAGGATTGGGCTATCAGTGATTTAGGGTGGGGCTATTAATCATTTAGGGCAGTGGTTCTCAAACTTTTTTCACCAAGTACCACCTCAGAAAAAAATGGTCTCTCCAAGTACCACCAAAATGAGCAGTATTGAAATACAGTAGCGTAGAAGGCCCAGTAAAGCAGCTACAACTCTGCAAAGTTAAAATAACGTGGCAGATTACCTCAGAAATATAGCCTATATATAATAAATGGCATATTATATACATCGTTTTTGATAAATTTTGAAACGTGTATAGCATGTACATGATATATTTCATTCCTCTGCATACCACCAGAAGGAAGCCTGCGTACCACTAGTGGTACACGTTAGCAGCAGCGAAATCATGCACTGCCCTACACTTTTTTTTTCATTTCAAGTAGATGTACTTACCTATCTTACCTTCCGTTTCAAACTTTAAACAGTGCTTGGGAAATATTTGAAAAAAAACATATTCACATAAGGATGAATGATTTTTGTATCTCACTGTATGAGTGATTGTTCTGGTGCACTAATGTTATTGTTCCCCATCTCTACAGTCAGCAAATACTGTGAAAAGCTCCGATATGAGCTGGGAAGAGACACTCAGTTCATCACGTCCTACTCTAAAAGTGAGGAGACGCCGCTGGAGGATCTGTACACCGACACGCAGATGGAGCTCCTGAACGACACAGGAGAGAGTTTGGGATATTTACAGAATCTGGACCAACTTCTCGGAGATCAGGGAGTCTTCAACCCGCAGGCCGAGACTATCTTCATCACGGGTGACGCCGGCGTTGGCAAATCAATCATGCTCCAGAAACTGCAGAATCTGTGGTCCAGACGAGAGCTGAAAACCGGCGCCAAATTCTTCTTCAAGTTCAGATGCAGAGCGTTCAGCGCCTTCAAAGAGACGGATGAGATCTCGCTGAAGGATTTGATCTTCAAGCACAACTGCTATCCAGATGGAGATCCAGATAATGAGGTGTTCGCCTACATCTTACGCTTCCCAGAGACCGTGGTGTTCACTTTCGACGGATACGATGAGCTCCAAATGGATTTCGATTTAGATAATGTGCCGGAAACGGTTTCCCCAGAAGAAAAAACACGACCGCTGCTGCTTCTAATGAATCTGCTCTGTGGGAAACTCCTGAAAGGCTCCAGGAAGATTCTGTCAGCAAGAAGTGGCACTGAAATCCAAAGCCGGGTGATTCGGAAGAAAGTGTTCCTGAAGGGATTTGCACCAGAACACCTGAAGAGATATTTAGCTTTGCATTTCCCCGAGCAAGAGCATAGGATGCTCGTGAGCGATCAGCTCGATGCTAACCCACATCTATGCGGTCTGTGCTCAATCCCGCTATTCAGCTGGATCATCCTGAAGAGCTTTAAGCATCTGCAATCAGTGTATGATGACTTTGAGTTGCCGGGTTCCTGTATCACACTCACAAATGTATTCCTGCTGCTCTCCGAGGTTTTTCTCGGACACTCAACTGCACGTCCCGGACTCCTAAGGCGAACATTGAGATGTCCTACGGAGACCTTTAAAGCTGGTGAACAGAAGCTTTCGGGATTTGCTCGACTAGCATTGCACGGTATTGAAACAAGTAAACTGGTGTTCACCTTAGATGAAGCGGTGTGCTGTGGATTAAACGATGAAGATCTTCAGTTTGGGTTTTTAAGACCTGCTTCGCATTACGATTCTTCATCCGCAAGCTCCTTCGAGTTCCTCCACGAGACTCTCCAAGCCTTCCTTGCAGCTTTTTCTCTAGTTCTGGATGCAAAACTAAATCCAGAGTCAATCCTAAAGTTCTTCTCTAAATGCAAATACAAGAAGTCATCACGTCTCTCCTGCATACCTTGCCTAAAAAACACAAAACCCAGAGAGAGCGATGCATTCCAGACCAACTTTCAATTCACTAATCTATTCCTGTGCGGACTTTTGTCTAAATCCAACGCAGCTCTCCTGGAGCATCTCGTCCCGCCGTCGGCATTGAAGCAGAAACGCAAGATACTGAAATCCTATTTATCGAACAGCGTGAAAACTCATCTTAAGAGCCTCCCTCGGTCTCCGTCCACAGACATCGAAGGAGATAAAGTGCACGCGATGCCCAACTTCCTGTGGATGCTGCGCTGCATATTTGAGACAAACAGCGAGGACGTGGCCAAGATGACGGCTAACGGCATTTCTGCAGATTATATTAAGATTGCGTTCTGTAATATTTACTCTGCCGACTGCAGTGCTTTGAACTTCGTGCTGCACCATCGTAGGAAGCATTTGGGAGTCGATATGGACAATAATAACATCAACGATTATGGCGTGAAGCAACTGCGACCCTCTTTCAGCAAAATGACGGTAGTGAGGTAAGAAAGCAGACAGAGTTTGGGAGAGAGCAGTGTTTCCCAAGACCATTATTATTTAATTATTCAGTCGATCAATTTTATTTGCTTTATATAACGGCAGATTACAACAAAAATCATTTAGAGGAGACCTATTATGCTCCTTTTTACAAGAAACAGTTAAAGTCAGAATTATTAGCCCCCTTTTAAGTTTTTTTCTTTATCAAATATTTCCCAAATGATGTGTAACAGAGCAAGGAAATGTTCACAGTAGGTTTGATAATATTTTTTCTTCTGGAGAAAGTCTTATTTGTTTTATTCTGGCTAGAATAAATGCAGTTTTGAATTTTTTAAACACCATTTTAAGGACAATATTATTAGCCCCTTTAAGCTATATACTTTTTGATAGTCTCCAGAACAAACCATCGTTATACAATAACTTGCCTAATTACCCTAACCTGCCTAGTTACCCTAGTTAAGCCTTTAAATGTCCCCTTCAGCTGTATAGAAGTGTCTTGAAGAATATCTAGTCTAATATTATTTACTGTCATCATGGCAAAGATGACATAAATCAGAGACTAGAAATGAGTAACTAAAAATATTATGATTAGAAATGTGCTGAAGAAATGTGCTCTTCGTTAAACAGAAATTGGGGAAAAATAAACAGTGGGCTAATAATTCTGACTTCAACTGTATATAATAAGTCAGATGTCTTTTGAGCAGGGCTATTCAATTGGTGGCCCGTAGGCCGAACCCGGCACCCGAAGCAATTTGTTTCGGCCCTCCAGATAGTATGACCAAGAGATCAAAAATAAATTTAGCTCAGTCGAAAAACGGCCACTATAGTTATAAAGTAACGTGCGTCTGTTCAATACAGCACGAGCTGCAGTTAAAGGCGGCGTAGAGCGTGAGTCACCAAAGCCAGTGGCGTGGCAGCCGAAAACATTTGGAAGTTTTTGTAGAAAAGGCTTTTTGTACAATGCATTGATATCATTAATAGGGATGCAATGATTAGCCGATTTCACTGCGCTTTAATTTATCACAGTTAATTAACCGTAAAGGCTTCTCTAAGCTACACTTCTGTTGCACAGAACAAAACAAAACTTCTGCAATTAAACAAAGTTATGCCAAGTTGCCAACTGTGCACTAGTTTAAAGTTCCAAGAATGTACACCGAGGCTAATATGCAAGTACGCACAGCGGATTAACAACAGCAGCGACCGTACCCATATCACGTCTTTTTCTGTTGCAAGTTTATCTTTTCTAATGTAAGAATATCATCTTATCGCTGGACTTAGATTGAATCAGTGGCGCTGTATCGTCTGAGGGCCTCAGGATGAGTATCCCCAGATGGAAATAGAGAATAAAGAGAATAATTAGCGGAGCTGCTGTTCATAGTGTAAATAAACAAGATGCAGAAGCCTGTGTGGAGCACATTCATGGATCATACCGCTAAGTGATGCACCGAGTGTGTGCTTTACTAAAAAGATAGGTCTTTACTCTAGATTTGTATTGGGAGAGTGTGTCTGAGCCGCGGACATTATCAGCAAGGCTATTCCAGAGTTTAGGAGGCATAAACGAGAAGGCTCGACCTCCTTTACTTGACTTTTCTTGTTCTAGGTACTACCAGAAACCCTGAGTTTTGAGATCTTAAAGAGCGGGTTGGATTGTAGTGAGGTTGGTTGGTGTAGGTTGGTTAGATAAACAGGAGCTAGATTATTTAGAGCTTTATATGTAAGAAGTAATTTTTTAAATTCCATACGAAACTGAACAGGCAGCCAGTGTAAGGAGGATAACATTGGGGTGATATGATCATATTTTCTAGACCTGGTAAGAACTCTGGCATCTGCGTTTTGTACTAGCTGAAGTTTGTTAATAGAGGATGCTGGGCAGCCAGCAAACCAAGCATTCCAGTAATCCAGCCTAGAGCTCATAAAAGCATGGACTAGCTTTTCTGCATCAGAGATGGATAGCATACTTCGTAACTTAGCGATATTTCGCAGATGAAAGAAGGCAGGTTTTGTGACATGGGAGATAAGATTTTAATTTTTCAATAGTTAAACTGCTGTCTAACATGACACCCAGATCTTTTATAGTAGAGCTAACGCTAACTCTGTATCCCTCTAATTGTAGGTTGAGTTGTGAGATCTGCCCTGTACAGGATTTAGGCCCAATAAGTAATAATTCTGTTTTGTCTGATTTCAAATCAACTTTCAGGTTTTGTGTGAATCAGCTGACAGACAGCGGTATTGAGGTTCTGGCTGAGGAACTCATCAGACATAAAATCGTGAAGGTGTTGGGGTGAGTTTACGGTTTACGGTTCATCTGTTTATCTTATGTTGTATAGACCTCTTTGACTTTGTTTTCTGCATTCACAGCCTTTACCAAAACCACATCACAGATGTTGGAGCCAAACAAGTAGCAAAGATCATTGAAGAATGTCCACATTTGAGGACCGTCAAGTGAGTAAACCAGGAATAAACCCTCGCAGAACAAAAACACTGCTGACGGGGGAATATTTTTCACTAGCATTCGTTCAAACAGCGTGATTTTGGGGGGATTTTGCATTTATACATATATTTCTTCATAGTGCTCAGCATAAATGAGTACAGCTCCTTTTGAAAATAAGTTTCTCAGTGAATATAGACAATAACTGTTGGAGTGTTTAAACTAAATCTTATAAATGTACACACAGATAATGCATGGTGGTCGCTTGTTTGTGTTTTGCACAGGCTCGGCTGCAACAACATCACAAGTGTAGGTGGGAAATATCTCGCCAGCGCGATTCACAAGAGCAAATCTATCTTTGATATAGGGTGAGAATTCATCTTAGGGAACAATTAAACCTCACGTAAAAGAGCAGGTCATATGGGCTGTCAGAAATATCTTATTTGCTATGTATCTTCAATGTGAACAGTCTGCAAAGGTAAACAAAAATAGTACATGATGAAGATATCGACTCTCAAAAGAGTCGACTCTGAATCACCTTAACAATTAATTATATTTTCAAATCTTTTACCAGCTGTTGATCTACATTAACATGATCAAAGTGGCTCATTTGCATAATCCCGCCTCCCACAATATTCAAACACTCTGAAATGGCGTTTTGTTTTCGGCTTGAAAAGACCATTTAAAAACAGACTTGGCCAGCCGACCAATCAGAGCATTCGGGAAAAGTTTGAATGTTTTCTGATGTTAGATGCATTTAAGCCTGTTGCAGGAGATGCTAGTATCCTTATTTTGCATAATCCCGCCTCCTGTGACATACAAACGCTCTGAAATGGGCATTCCGTTTTCCGATACAGATATCAAGACCAATCATAATGGATTTGGCCAGCTGACCAATCAGAGCAGAGCTGGCTTAATGAAGGGTGAGGGGCTTAATGACCTGAAGAACTGAATTGATTTAAATAAATCGAAAACACTGAAAAACGATTCAAATATTAAATTAATAATAAAATTAGTCTAACATTACAATGCTTTCTGAAATTAGCATCGTTTAAACCTGTTGTAGCTTCGAATTTGAATGTGACGTGTAAAAAAATTGGTATTTGTTCTAATATGAATGACTGAAATGGCTATTTTAGTAGTTGCTAATATTAGTGTTATAATTAGTAATAATCTATGTTTAAATACCATATGACCTGCTCTTTAAAAAGATGCAAATTGATTGATCAAGCCAAATATCTGTGTGTGTGGAGTTTTCAGTCATATTTTTCACACAGAAAAGTGTGTAAAAAGATGCTCAAATGATTCATTTGCAGAATGTGGGGAAACTGCATCGGTGATGAAGGTGCAGAAGCATTCGCAGAGGCTCTGAAAAACCACCCCAGTTTGACCAACCTCAGGTAATCAAAAAAGTATAACAACACTTTATAATAACTGCACACTATCAGTCATTTATTAAGCATTAGAAAATAGTTCATTCCTCATATGTTAAAGGTGCAGTAGGTGATCTGCCAAAATGCTAACCGCTTAGCATATTATCTTTGGACGGCGGGGAGGGACTGTGATTCAAAGCCACACCCCCTAAAATCGCGAGCGCGCGCACCGCGTCACAACAGCCGACAGACAACCCACTAGTTCATGTCATTCGCCAGTTAGTTAGGCCCAGCGCCGTGCAGGAATTACATGAAATACTTTGCCACACTTACATGCTATTTCAGAGCGGATATTCAGAGTAGCGGTGAACAGTACAGGAAGGCTGTCAGTGTTCAGAAATGACCCAATGTGAATATAAAAGCAGCTTCAGCTCAGTAAAGCAGGTTAGGCGGAATAGCGCTATTTACTGGTGTTTTGTTGTTAAACTAAATATAAATCTACATTATAGATGCTGTCAAAGAACCTTATGAAACTGAAAATAATCACATCAATCTTTCACCGGGAGATTTCAGTGGCTGAACAACACGTCTGTGCATAGAAGTCATTCATAACAACACAATCTAATATAAAATAGTTTCACAACAGAACATTAACGTTACGTGTCTAACAGTGATACTTCAGCCATGGTGTCGTTCTTCCTCCAGCGTGCTAAAGTAACTCCAATATTGATTCAGGTTTTTAAAATTTTCAATTCAGCATTTTATTTCTCCCGGTCCGTCTCGTGACCGCGCGGCCGCTTTAAGAGTGAATTATACCCGCGCCTGACTTTACAGTAATCGGCCCGAGCTCGGCTGTCCTTCGGCGCCTCTGGCTCCGACTCGGCATCTGCGAACACATGCACAGAAGTCGGAATCTACATTTGCTGACAGACAGTCTGACCTGCCTATCGAAATTAAGGGAGATGACGGCCGACTCTATTTAATTGGATGAACATTTTTTAGTTTTATGCTTTACCCAGAATATAAAAATACATATAAACACATTTAGATCATTTACTGTCATCATTACTATTGGACTGTGAAGAGACTTTCAACCAGCACAACAACACATGCTTCTGAAGACAATCACCTACTGCACCTTTAAGCATTAACTCTCCATTAAAGGGTATATGCCGAAGCATGCTAATAGGACTTTTAATTTGCCAGTAACCTGGGTTAAGCGCTTCCGGTGAACTGTATGCCAGTACAAAAATCGGCACGCTTAAGGTCTGTTTTCTTTAAAAATCAACGATCTCTGAGTGATATCTGATATAAAGTGGGGCTCAGATTGTACAAGAAGCACTGCATTACATTACATTTCCCCCCACCATGTCTTTATAATATGAGCATTTATTTTACCCCAGTATATTCAGTGGAGCTTCTCCGCTAGCCTGCCAATTCGGACAGGCGCATTTGAGTAAATGGCTTTTTGTCTCGTTTTAGGCTTGAGCAACTAAATGAATGCCAAAGTTTATCTAGCTGAATGTATTTTAATGACATTACAACATCGATGCTGTAAAAGGAACCATATAAAATGTAAAATAGTTCACAATAACAGGTCATCGGAAGTTTATCAGTATGGGAAAAACACTAGCTTGGCATATACCCCATAGACATTAGTAGTAGCAGCAGTTTAGAAATACAACTACAAGTGCTCTTTTCTCGACTTATGCTTAATGACTTAATGATTGTATGTGCATAATTTGTTAACAATTATTTTGTTCATTACTAAATTAAGCATCGCATTAATGCAATTCATGAAAAATAAATCTTTGCAATCTCATCTGAAAATAAATGTTATCACATTTTATTCTGAATTTTGACACTTCTCTATATAAATGTTATTTTTAGATACGATTGCAAATAATTTGTCATTGTTTAACACTTAAAGGGGAGCTATTATGCAACATAATAATAATTTAAACACAGTTGTGTGTCAGCAGTGTGTAAATATATATCCAGCCTCTAACTGTAAACATTAATTTATTGCATTTGTTATAAACTACGGATGCACCAATACCATTTATTTGAGTATTAACCGATTTGATTTGCTGGATAAGTTGTTGGTTCATTCTGCTGTGGCGACCACAGAATAATAAACGAACTAAGCCGACAAGAAAATGAATGAATGAATGTATGAATGAATATTAGGATTTTTCTTTGAAATCTGTAATAGGCTATCACTATTGACCCTAATTGTTGGTAAAATAAGCAGCCTTTCAGCAAAGCCTGATATTTTCCTGCAGGTTTGATGCAGACTAAACTAAACAGGCCAGATTTTCTTAAATATTCCCTCGTCTAAACTCGCTGCGAGTGAGATGGAGAAACTGAAAGCATGTCTGAACAATAATTTTTTTTGTTTTTTTTAACGAATTTCCTTTGGTATCATTTGTTAGTTATTTCAGTGTATTTTTTGTTGGTCAGTTATCTACTAAGTAAACAAGAATATTCAAGGTGAAGTTCAAGACAAGGTCTGCTTAGCTTTTATTCTGCACACAAACTGACAAACAGGTCTGTTAAATAAAATATTAAAATAAATAAAATGACAGTTTCAGAATAGCCTATATTATGCCTGTTTCACACCGCAAGCGTGAGCAGCGCGTATGTCGAGCAGTAGCAGTACGCAGGCGTTTGCCTTTCACATCAGCTGCGTCTGCAGTGCGCAGCTGTTCGGCAGCTGCTGCAGAGATCAACCTATCTCTGTCTATTCTATCTAGTTACATTTCTCTCTATATATATACAAATACACCTTTTTTAAAAAAAAAAAACTTTTTATCTGCATAAGGCCCATGGCAACCTCCCTTTATGCTGTTTCTTTAACCTGCAAGTCTTTATTTCAGAAAGTATATAGATCATACAGTACTGTATGCTTCTCAAGCTCTATGAGGAGCGTTATTCGTTTCTGGTGCACTCAGAAGACAATCGCCTGTGATATCATGTCATTTGGTTTTTATCCAATTCAAGTATCGGGATCGTTGCATCCCTAATATATACAGACTTGATAAAAACAGTCTGCAGAAGCACTTTGATTGACATTCTCCCTTTGTACGTGTCATCAGAGGGGGAAAACCCCACCCACTAGTGACCATCTCTTCCTCATTAGCATAGGACGTTAGTCCTGAATCTGAATCTGCCACTATGCTGATACACAGGCATTTATAGCTCCGCCCTCTTCCGAAAAGAGCACAATCTCATTTGAATTTAAAGCGACAGTCACCAAAACACCACAATTAGGATTAAAGCCTAAAAGGGTCAGTTTCAGAGAGCTAAAGAACATTATCTGTGTGATATCTTCAGCTGAAACCTTACTACACTCTCTAGGGCTGGGATCACCAGTCTCGTTCCTGGAAGGGCCGGTGTCCTGCAGATTTTAGCTCCAACTCTAATCAAACACACCTGAGCAAGCTAATCAAGGTCTTAGGTATACTTGAAACACCCAGGCAGGTGTGTTGAGGCTAGATGGAGCTAAACCCTGCAGGGACACCGGCCCTCCAGGGACGAGATTGGTGATTGGTATTATATAATAATGCATAATAGGTCCCCCCTAATGTACAGATATTGCTTAACGAATGATAAACTGTTTGGTCATGCTTAATAAATATTAATAGTGTGCAGTTATTAAAAAGTGTTGCCAAAAGCATGTTTTTTCCTGAGAAAGTCAGCGTTCAGATAAAGTGATCTGAGAATATTATTATTTAATCAATGTTTAGTCTCTCCGCCAATGGCATCACGTCTCACGGTGGAAGAAGTCTGGCACAGACATTGAAGGAAAACACAAGTCTTCACATCGTCTGGTAAAACTGAATATCATATTCTCTCATGCGTGTGAAATGAACATCTTTCATAATGCATTCTTAATGTGTTTATTTTTACAGGCTGATACAGAATAAAATCTCTGATGACGCAGCGTCGGATCTTGCGGAGGCCTTCAGGTCTAACTCGTCTCTGACGCATCTGATGTACGATTACAATTATCCTTCATTATTACTCATTTTCCTTCAGCTTAGTTCCTTATTTATCAGAGGTTGCCACAGCGGAATGAACCGCCAACTAATCCAGCATATGTTTTACACAGTGGATTCCCTTCCAGTCGCAAACCACTACTGGGAAACACCCATACACACTCATTCACACACACATTCATACACTACGGCCAATTTAATTAATCAATTCCCCTATAGCGCATGTGTTTGGGAAACCGAAGCACCCGGAGGAAACCCACGCCATCACGGGGAGAACATGCAACATGCAATCAGTACAATTCTTTCGAGTTCTTTTGGTCTGTAAGCTCCTCCCTCTTCAGTAAGCCAGCACTGCTCTGATTGGTCAGCTAGCCAAGTCTGTTTTGATTGGTCTTTTCATATCAGAAACAAAACACTGCTTTCAGAGAATTTGAATATGCAAATGAGTTACTTTAATCATGTTTATATAATGAGTAGCAGCAAATATTCAAAAAGATAAAGATTGGCTAAAGCGATTAGAGGCGATTCTTTCTTTTGACTCTTATTCCTCATGTACTATTTTGATGAACAATTTTGTAGGCCGTTTACATTGAAATAAACTGCTAAAATTATAATTAAGTCATGATTTGGCTGTCAGAAAGCTCCATGTATATTTACTGCTGATGCAAAATGTGCAGAGCGAGTTTAATCACGCCTGAATGCTTTTATTTTTACAGGTTAATAGACAATGAGTTCACTATTGACGGAGCCAGACAGCTTTCTGAAGGCCTGAAAGACAACACTACACTGAAGGAGGTCAAGTAAGAGCTGACAGATGACCACATTAGAGTTTGCACACTTTACAAAAGACTATATTGGTAACAATAAGAACTACACACTATGAATTATGTATAAAGCTTCAGCAAATAGTTTATTCATTGCTTGTTAAGCATTAACTCTACATTAAGAGACGTTAGTAAGCAGTTTATAAAAGCAGCTACAAGTTATATAGACTATTTGAGTAGCTTATAGTTTGAGTGTCTTAGAAAAAAGTAAGTAATTTTTTTTTTTTGCAGTGTGAGGGTTGACAAACGGAGGAATTGATGATGGAATTGTAATTTTTGACTGACAAATCAGGTTGATGCTTGTAGTTTTGACAGTTTCCACATTTCTGCTGTCGACAGTATTAAAGGAAGCCGCATTTCTGAAGCAGAAGAGCATCTTTATCAGGGCGACAGACGGCTTCGCTTCCACTGAAAAACACGTGATGGGAGAGCAGAGAAAGAAGAAGTTGCTGGAAAACCACAAACTCTGCTGCAACACATCACAGCCTTTGTTTATTACAGATCAAACACTGTAGAACACATCACACATGCATTATTATACTACAGTGATTATCGTTTTGCATTTTATTTTATATTAGGGTGACACTTTAGTTTAGTTTACAATTCATGCTATTAACTACCTGCCTATTATTTAGATATTAAATGTTCATTAGCTGTTATAAAGTATGATTTAATTCTACATCCCTAATCCTACCCTAAACCCAACTTCTACCTGACTAACTATTAAATAACGCAATAAACGGATGATTAGTAATAACGCAATAAACAGATAATTAGTAACGACGCAATAAACAGATAATTAGTAACAACGCAATAAACAGATAATTAGTAACGACGCAATAAACAGATAATTAGTAACGACGCAATAAACAGATGATTAGTAACGGCGCAATAAACAGATAATTAGTAACGACGCAATAAACAGATAATTAGTAACGACGCAATAAACAGATAATTAGTAACAACGTAATATACAGATAATTAGTAACGACGCAATAAACAGATAATAAGTAACAACACAATAAACAGATAATTAATAACGACGCAATAAACAGATAATAACGACGCAATAAACAGATAATTAGTAACAACACAATAAACAGATAATTAGTAACGACGCAATAAACAGATAATTAGTAACAACGCAATAAACAGATAATTAGTAACGACGCAATAAAGATATAATTAGTAACGACGCAATAAACAGATAATAAGTAACAACACAATAAACAGATAATTAATAACGACGCAATAAACAGAT
>NC_141036.1:59400000-59415000 GCF_052040795.2 Danio rerio
GCATTATATTTCCCAGAAAAAAAAACACTTTATTTTCTTTATGCAAAATATCCTTTAGCACTTTTTCTTCTTCTGATTCTGACCTGGACGAGATGTGCTGAATTAAGGCCCAGAATAATCTCGACATGAAGGAAAAAATCTGAAATGTTGACTTGCATAAAAGCTGCAGAGATGAAGATCCAGCTATTGCTACCAGACTGGAGATCAACACTGTAAAACGCCATTAGTTGACTTTACTCAACAAAGACAGAGGAAACTCGCTGCCTTTAATTATTACGGTCACAAACTAAGTGTATAGTTATAAACGTTTAGAGTCAGTGGGTTTACTGACTATGTTTATTTTTAAAGTAGAATCATCGTGCAGCTTTTAAAGCAATGGCTTGACTCACAGCTTTAAAGTAAAGTAACTAATGGCTTTTTCCAGTGTGCGGGGCAAACACAGGCCGTGGCACGGAGCCGTCCTGAATCAGGAAACACATCCTTCATATCCAGACGTTTCCATCCAGCCCTTCTGCTGTCCCAAACGCAGCTTTTTCTGCCCGCCGCATCTGAAAATTAAGGCACTGAGAGACACGGTCCCATTTAGCAGAACAATCAACCCGTCGTCCAATCAGCAACGAGATGGGAGTCAGCTGACCTCAAGTCCGGCCAATCAGAGAGCAGAAAGCAGCCAGTATGATGACTGCCAGTTTCCCTGAATGAGTTTTGGCACACTAGGGTTAATATGGCGACTAGGAAGGGCCGAGTTCTCTTATCGGGACGTCCCGCTCGGTCACAGTGTCTATGAGGAGGAAGAGGATTCACATTACTGTCCCTTTAGCAGGACAGGAGGCGTCTCACCAGCGGGAGAGGCTGCAGACACAAAACAACACACACACACACACACTGTTAAATCTGACACTGACTATGCTTACATCAGTTGGACATCAGTGATCTAATTGTTTGCCTTATGTATTAATATGGTGTTTACATGAGTTTCATGTTATAACACAGTTTGATTAACACCATTAGTCAACAGTCGACTCTAGTTTCCTCCGGTGTTCAACAGCAGTTTGTGTTAGTCATGGCACTATATGTGATTTTGGCCATTTCGTTTTTAAAGGGTCATGACACCCCCCACTTTCGGTTAAAGTCTACTTATAATTTTTTCAAAAGATGCATGATTAATGGGCGGAGCTCCGCGAGCATCGGGCAGGAGTGGGCGTGGCCAGCAGGGGAGAACGTGAGCGAACGAAGCTAGCTCACAAAATGAGACAAACCGTGAGGAGACGCATGAGTTTATAGTTCACAAAGTTAAAATGCAAAGAAATGAACTGTAATTTAATGCCCTGCTACATTTGTTATTCGTAATTTCATATACACACAACCACAATTTATATCATTATAAAGATAAGTGTGTTCATGTAAACACTATAAATGAGGATTCTCCCTCAATCCCCGTATCCAGCAGACTCTCCTGACCTGTCTATTTTAACCATTAGCCCTGCTGGTAATCTGGAGGATTTAGGCGAACACGGCAGCACAGTGAACGAACTCCTGATAAAAGGCAGCGTCCGCCATTCTCTAATTCTCGTGCTGCTCTTGCGACAAAAATGCTTGCAGCACACACACAGCTTTGCTGTATGATCGGCCCTGACAAGATCACGGGGGAAAACATGCAACAAACCCCGTGGATCATGGAAACAAACGCATATGAGCCTTCATGAACAGCTAAATACTGTGTGCCCGTGCCGTGGGTCTGTGACGTGTCTCACAGCTCGGGCTTGACTCTGGCAGGTCTCATGAATAATTAAGCAGCCGCCTCTTCTCATAGGATAAGAAAACTCCGCTTTGAATAATAATGAGAAACCGACGCGTCATCATTGCACTTGCAGTTCTGCGCTACGTCGCCGATTTTGATCCACCCCAAAAATCATTTTAAACCCGGAAGCTAAAATTAGCTGACAAAAGCTCAAAATTATCCAGTTTCCCCCACAATTAAAGCTGACAGGTGCTAACATTGTCTTAACTGATGCTCAACACACACAAATCTGTTAATTTATAAAAAAAAGTTCTCCAGGGTGTCCTGAACCTTTAAGGGGAATGAGAGATGAGACTCTGGTTGATTTACAGCACGTTCTGCTCAAAACACAGCCAGAACTCATTTATAGTGTTTACATGAACACACTTATCTTTATAATGATATAAATTGTGGTTATGTGTATATGAAATTACGAATAACAAATGTAGCAGGGCATTAAATCACTGTTTATTTCTTTGCATTTTAACTTTGTAAACTATAAACTCATGCATCTCCTCACGGTTTGTGTCTCAGTTTGTGAGCTAACTGACAACAACAGTTGTTCGCTCCCTTTCTCCCCTGCTGGCCACGCCCACTCCTGCCCGATGCTCGCGGAGCTCCACGCCCATTAATCATGCATCTTTTGAAAAAATTCTGAAGTAGACTTTAACCGAAAGTGGGTGGTGTCATGACCCTTTAAGGCCCCGTTGACACTGTCAGGTCTTGATGTCCATTTCGGATTTGATGCCATTATCCAGTGGTGGTAAGAGTACTGAAATATCATACTCAAGTAAAAGTACCATTACTTGCCTAAATAAAATATCTGTTGTAATTTTTACTAAAAGTATGAGTAAAAAGTAGACTTATTTAAAGTACTCAAGAGTGAGTAGTGAGTATTGTCCTGGGAAAAGTTGATGCATTACCATGTAATTTGACCGTGTGTGTAAACATTCTGTAGTGCCTTAAGTTATTGTCCAGCAGACACACAACATCATAAGACGTTAATATTAGGTTAGATTTAGGTTGTGATGTCAGGTGACCAAAATTCAATGGCTAAGTGCAACGTTATTTTGATGTCCAATAATGACGTTGATATTTGGTTAAATTGACTAAAATCGTCGAGCCAACATCTTAAACCAACGTCATATTGATGTCAAATGATATTTACTCATCAGTTATGGCAACCAAAATCTAACGTCTAATAGACGTCATAGTGGTAACGTCCACACAACTTTAAGCTGTGACATCATTAGACGTTGATATTTGGTTGCTTTTAGGTTGGACATTGACGTTGGTCTGACGTGGAGTTCTGATGTCAACCCGATTTTCATTTCCAAACAAAATGCAGCGTCTCCATGACGTTATTGTACAACCTCAGTCTGATGTCATGTTGACGTCTTGTGCCTGCTGGGTGTTTAAGGCCATTTGGGTCATCATACAGTAAACATCCGTCATCTTCTCATCAGTGACATGCATCTAAACTGGGTCAATCCGTGTGAAGATTTTGGACATCTTCTTGGACACTTTAAATCAGGGGTCTCAAACTCGCGGCCCGTGGGCCATTTGCGGCCCTCAGTGCAATATTTTGTGGCCCGCGCCGACTGCTGTACACTGACAGAATCAGCGGAGCGGGGAGAGAGAGCGCTCCCCGCTCCGCTGATTCTATCCGTACACATCGGTCACTGGCATTCCCCGCCCGTCGTGTAAACAAAGGGGCGGGGATGCCGGTGACGTCACCACGCACCCCGCCCCTTTGTTAGACGCTGTGACGGGCGGGAAGTGTTGATTTATACTTCTGCGTCAAACACCGGCGTAGGCTACGGCGCTGACGCATAGCCCTTCGCCGTGGCCGTCGCCGTCACTGACGTGCACCTCTCAAAAATTGTAACTACACGTCGCAACGATGCGTAGCGCAAGCTCTGTGATTGGTCGGCTTGCTAGCGCCGACAAGTCTGGGCGGGACCGAGAGCCGCGAGAATGGCGCGAGCGATTGTTTACAAGTGTGGAGTCCCGTGAAGGAGCTCCGGATGGAAAGTTTTGTTCTGTGTTTACCTCATGGTTAAAGTTGTTGCACGTCCGCCGGTTCCTGCCTCAAAATGAGCGAGTTTGAGTCACTTGTACATCCAGGAAGTGTTCAGAATAGCAAAACAGAAGCGAAGAAACTCGACACAGAGGAACATTTACACCTCACTGCCCACTAGCGTTTCGGAAGTGTTAATGCAGACCAACAGAGACAGCGCGCAGAAGTATAAATGCACAGCTGCACGCGTTGCCTGCGCCGTGAGTTGCGCCGGTCACTTGACGCAGAAGTATAAACCAGGCAGGGAGGGAACTCGCGCCGGCCAGAACCAAGGTAAGCTGTTCCCGCCCCTGCCTGCCACTTAGATACCTATCTGCAGCCTGCCACCTACCTAGCTACAGCCTGTATCTTATATATATTATAGGTAGATACAGACTGGTACAGACTGATGTGACTGGAGTGGGGTGGGGGTGTTTTATTTATACATATATATACATATATAAGATTTGTGAGAAGAAGCGCTGTCAAGTCTCTGGCAGCAAGGAGTAGGCAAAAGATGCCATGTTCAGAAGAACTGTTCATAATCTTCACTCAATGTTCTATTAATGTTCAGGACACTTCATGTTCAGAAGAAATAATTAAAACTGTTAATAATGACATTTGAGGACTTTTTTTGTGTGAAATCCCTTATGCGGCCCAGCCTCACCCAGACTTTGCCTCCTGCGGCCCCCAGGTAAATTGAGTTTGAGACCCCTGCTTTAAATGCTTCCAAACAGTTTGCTGCATTTATAAAGGTAGCTCATTATGATGCGATTTACCTTCTATGTGTGATCTGATTAGGAATCACAGGACTGATTTTTGTTGTCTTTTTAACTTTTAGTTGGTCAGTGGTCTATTTCAGTTCCTCAAAATAGCAATGCACCAACACCTTAACACACCTCCTTTCTAGACCAGCACACTCATGAGTCCACAAAGTGGCACAAATGGATTTGCTATTTAAACAGCGGGGCGCAAAACATGAAAATGACTGTTGCGCTGCTCTGAAAATAGCAACCAATCACACCAAACACGTCTTGCACCCTATTGCGCCAGGGGTGTATGATAGGGCCCCATGTGTGCAAACAAATGATGGTGAATACAAATTGTCCAGCAACAAGCCACCTCTGACATTTCATTCACCAGCTTTTCATTATGCCTCGCGACAGACTCACTTCAAAGTCGAGGCACTTCATAACGTCCATTTCCGAGTTCTCAGCATAGTCACGGTTTCCCGCTCGCATCAAAAATGTGCTCTTGCCTGAAAGCTGCTCTCGTTTGTTTGCGTCCTGTTACAATATGCAGCCAAAAGTAACACAGAGCGGTAATAGAGTGGAGGAACTATGACGTCACCTTGTAGGCGAATCGGCTGCTAGCATAAAACTGGTTCCCTCGTGAAAACCCCTATAGGATTTTCCCATAGGTTTTTCGAAGATTGCACATAATAAGCTCTGTGTTCAAACACTGTTCATTACACTTATACGTTTTGTCCAGCCGGATAATCCTCACACGAAAATACAACATGGAGCACTTTTGGATCTTAAATGCAAACGCAAGAGTTAAAAAGCTAACATTAGGCTATAAACGGACTACAGCGCCCTCGGGGCGCTCGTCTGTGACGTCAGCCCCACCATGCTACAGACAACTTATCAAGCTTATTTTTAGAAATAATGTCCATGACAAAGAGTTAATCTCTCTGTTTATTATATTATAATCCACGCTATATATTATAAACAAATAAATACGCAAAAATACATAGACATATGTGCCTTTTGGATCATTTTTACGTGGGAAATACATCTGTTTTGCTTTGCGGTTGTTCTAAAAGTTTTAAAACTGCGTGTATAAATCTGCCTATATAGTATTTTCATCAGACATATTTAAATAAGTGTATCGCTCGCGCACACAGCCTGCTTACCTTAACAGATGACAGAAATGAGGCGTGAGGAGGAACAAGTCTATCAAATGGCTGCATCATGATGGACACAGAGCAACATTAAATATTCCTTTTATGTGACGATGTACAGCGAAAATCAGCTCATACAGTCACATCTGCTATACGTTTCATGGAGGAGTGTAAATATTGCAGTTATGAGTGAGTAAAATGTGTTCAGATGAATAAAAAAAGACGAAAAATCACTTGATCACGTTAAAATTACAGTTAATATGTCTGTATTTTTACACATTTATTCACACGTTTGCATTACTGAGGGCAGGAGAGAGGCAGGCTGCACTGGTGAGCAGTATCTTATAGTTTAATTTAAATAAATGATCAACAAATGAATCTGTCTCGACAGCCTTTACATGTAAAGACATTATCTTCACACAATCTGAATTCTTAATTAGAAAAACACAAAAAACTATAAAATACTGTTCATAAAAAATAGTTAAATAACAGACAAATCCAAATGCCCAACACAAGCAAGCTGCGCTCCAGACCAGATCAGCTCGATGACGTATAATGCCTCCGACACCGCCTGTAGACCCATTTAGCAACTTGATAGCAACCGTCTTTTTAAAGAAGCATGGCCGAATTAAAAATTCAAGAGTGTGCTGTAACTGATGTGTTTTATGTCATAGAACGAAACTTGAAAATATCTTGAGTTTGTGTTAGCCACGGACCTTATTTAAGCAATTTTACTGAAACCCCATTCATAAAACCCATTGACTTTGGGATGAGGGAACCGGAAGTGCTAAAATGCTAACTCGCTTCCGGGTTTTTGCATGCAAATTGACGTCATAGTTCCTCCACTCTATAGTTTGCTTTAGAGGCGAGGCTACATAAGGGTCGAGGTGGCCCACTCACACTGGAGGCTGGCCCACCCAGACAAAAACAAATTTATTAGGGAAAATCCTAAATAGAAGGCATGTAATTAATGCAGGGAGACATTAACTAATTTAAAATCTCATAAATTAATTCTAATTGTTTTAATATTTAAATATTAGTATTTATTTTTATATGTATTAATATTTATTATTAATAAATATATATATTTTATTTTTAAAAAATATAATAAATATATATTAATAAATATTTCTATTTATTAATATTTATTTATTTTTTACTCATTTTTATTATTTATTTTTATTTTACTTGTTTCTTTTATTCTTGTTTATGTAAAGCACTTTGAATTGCCACTGTGTATGAAATGTGCTATATAAATAAACTTGCCTTGCCTTGCCTAAATTAAACTTGTCTTCTTGTCGATTGAGGCACAACTGTTAATAAACCTGTGTGATGCACAAACCACTGAAGCACACCAAAAGCTGTGCCTTTACATGAGTTAGAGTACAGTGTAAAGTGTGCTAAGGAATATAAACACGAACACTAATATAAACACTATATGTGTATGTGTGTGTGTGCTTGTGTGTGTGTGTGTCACCTGTGCAAAAAAGGTGAGAGAGGCGCTTTAATCTGCAGGATGTTCAGGACACGATCGGTTCACTTCAAACCACTCGTCAATACAGCTGCAGAGAGAGCAGAGATGATGTCAGAGAACACACATAGACACACACACACAGACAGACACACACACACACACACACACACAGACAGACAGACAGACAGACGAGCATGAGGGTCTTTACCCTTTGTGATAAATGCAGAGGCAGGGCAGGCGTGCGATGGTGTCTCCCTGCAGCAGCTCCTCCAGACATATTGCACATTCTCCAGCATCCTTCGACAGCACGTCCTCTGAGGAACAGTGGAGAACAGCACACATCAGCGCGTCTCTATATACATGATGTTGATCATTTACATGATCACAGCTTTAAAAATGTTAAGTGACATATAACTAGGGGTGCAGCATATATAGCTTCAGCATCAATATTGCAACGTGTGAATCTACAATAGTCACATCACTGGATCTGCAATGCCAAACTAAGCATAAAATACAGCTCATAACACTATAATCCAACAGTGTGTGAAGATGTGTTTTTAAGACCTCTGACTTTACAATTTCAAGCTAATTTAAACCATTCGAATACAAGAAATTATGAAGTTTGCAGCTTTAACAAATATTAACTGTGTTTATTTATACAATAAAGACTATGCAGTGTTATTTTGCATGTAATTATCAAACTTTAGTGTATTTCAACACTCCAGCGAAAACCATTTATTTCATTTTTGTCTGTGTTCTGTTGTTTTTATCAGCACTTTGATTCATTTTATTATGTTTATTTTCTGTAATTTTCTATATTTTATGCAGATGCACTCGCCTACAATCATCCAATCACTGTTAAATCAAATTAATATGAATTAATTTGATGTTAAAAATCTAATTATTAGTCATCTTGAGAAATTATGCCCATATCTCAATATTTATTGCATTTTTTATTTTATTTTCAATACCATGTAGCCCTATGTATATATATCCACACGTGCATTTATAAAATTACAGCTTTAAAATTTGTTTACTGGGGCATCTGATACTTTTTAAACAGACATTTCTGTGCAAATAACTCATAAAATCGAAAATACTTTTAATTAAAAGCAACTACTTAAAACCATGTTTACAACCAAAGCATTTTTATAAGTGAGCAGAAGAGGGCGCTGAAGATCTGCATTTCCTTCAGCTTCTATGACTCATTCCTGCTGCTCACATACAGCACTGCACTATTACCCTATTCTATTCTATTCTATTCTATTCTATTCTATAGGAATCAGTATCAAATATTATGTTAAGTTAGAACATATCCTGTTTTAAATCTTTCATATATTGCTTTAACACAATCTTCATTATAAAAAGCACAATAGAAACAAAAAGGAATTGAATTGAATTAATTGGATGGAAGATAACTGCAAAGAGTGACTTGGACATCAATCATTTCAGAGCTGACAAAGGGTTAGCACAAACCTGTTTTCAATAACATTCAATTCAGCTTTATTTGTATAGTGCTTTTACAATGCACCCATTAATTAATTATGTTTATCATAATAGCAGACAAACGACCTGAGGTTTGTTTTTAATGAAAATAAAGGAGGCAAAAACAAAATTTGGTTTAATAAGTTTGGATGATAGCAGTCAGAGTGAACAGACACCAGCAGCCTTTCACACACTTCACCTGAGCACTTTACACAAACACTGTTGTGGGAGGAGCCTGTCATTCACTCCACTGAATATTCATTAAATGAACATGACCAGAATAAACAAGTTTTAGTAAAGTTCTATAAGTGAAGTTTAGGTTTTGCTACTTTTAGGACATTGATTCAGAATAAACACACCCTAACAACTACATAACAACCTGTCAACTCCACAACACCCTAACAACTGCGTAACAACCTGTAAACAGTGCACAACACACTAACAATCAGTCAACACTCCACAACACCCTAACAACCACATAACCTGCCAACTCCACAACACCCTAACAACCACGTAACAACTTGTCAACAACCAACAACACCCTAACAATCAGTCAACACTCCACAACACCCTAACAACCACATGGCAACGTCAACATTCCACAACCTGTTAACTCTTTACAACACTATAGCAAACACATAAAAACCTGTCAACAACCATACATCACTGTCAACCGCCAACAACACCCTAACAACTACGTAACAACCTATCAACTCCACAGCACCCTAACAACTGCGCAACAACCTGTCAACTCCACAGCACCCTAACAACTGCGCAACAACCTGTCAACTCCACAACACCCTATTAACTGCGTAACAACCCGTCAACAGTGCACAACACCCTAACAATTAGTCAACACTCCACAACACCCTTACAACCCCATAACAACCTGCCAACTCCACAACACCCTAACAATCATGTAACAACTTGTCAACAACCCACAACACCCTAACAATCAGTCAACACTCCACAACACCCTAACAACCACATGGCAACGTCAACGTTCCACAACCTGTTAACTCTCTACAACACTATAGCAAACACATAAACACCTTTCAACAACCATACATCACTGTCAACCGCTAACAACACCCTAACAACTACGTAACAACCTGTCAACTCCACAGGACCCTAACAACTGCATAACAACCTGTCAATAGTGCACAACACCCTAACAATTAGTCAACACTCCACAACACCCTAACAACCAAATAACAACCTGCCAACTCCACAACACCTTAACAATCACGTAACAACTTGTCAACAACCATAAAGCACCGTCAACCACCAACACTACCCTAACAACCACATTATAAGATGTCACCATCCCACAACACCCTAAAAACCACTCCCAACACCCTAACAACCACATTACAACCTGTCTACATCCCTACGACACTATATCAAACATATAACAACCTTTCACCAACCTCCAACACACTAACCACCACATAACAACCACATAAAAACCTGTTAACAGCCCACAACACCTTAACAACAACTCCCAACACCCTACCAACCAGATAACAACCTGTTAACATTGCACAACACCCTAACAACAACTCCCAACACCCTAACAACCGCATAATAACCTGTTTACATCCCCACAACACTATAACAAACACATAACAACCTTTCACCAGCCAACAACACACTAACCACCACATAACAATCTGTGTACAGCCCACAACACCCTAACAACAACTCCCAACACCCTAGCAACCACATAACAACCCGTTTACATCCCTACAACACTATAGCAAACACATAACAACCTTTCATCAGCCTACAACACACTAACCACCACATAACAACCAAATAATAACCTGTTAACATTGCACAACACCCTAACAACCACTTCCAACACCCTAGCAACCACATAATAAACCTGTTTACATCCCCACAATACTATAGCAAACATATAGCAACATCAACAGCCCAAAACACACAAATCACTACATAACAACCAGATAACAACCTGTTAACATTGCACAAGACCCTAACAACCACTCCCAACACCCTAGCAACCACATAACAACCTATTTACATCCTCACAACACTATAACAAACACATAACAACCTTTCACCAGCCTACAACACACTAAACACCACATAACAACCTATGTACAGCCCACAACACCCTAACAACAACTCCCAATACTCTAGCAACCACATAACAACCCGTTTACACCCCTACAACACTACAGCAAACACATAACAACCTTTCACCAGCCTTCAATACACTAACCACTACAAAACAACCACATAACAACCAGTTAACATTGCACAACACCCTAACAACAACTCCCAACACCCTAGCAACCACATAACAACCCGTTTACATCCCTACAACACTATATCAAACACATAACAAACTTTCACCAGCCTACAACACACTAACCACCACAAAACAACCGGTTAACATTGCACAACACCCTAACAACAACTCCCAACACCCTAGCAACCACATAACAACCCGTTTACAACCCTACAACACTACAGCAAACACATAACAACCTTTCACCAGCCTACAACACACTAACCACCACAAAACAACCACATAACAACCAGTTAACATTGCACAAGACCCTAACAACAACTCCCAACACCCTAGCAACCACATAACAACCCGTTTACACCCCTACAACACTATATCAAACACATAACAACCTTTCACCAGCCTACAACACACTAAACACCACAAAACAACCACATAACAACCAGTTAACATTGCACAAGACCCTAACAACAACTCCCAACACCCTAGCAACCACATAACAACCCGTTTACACCCCTACAACACTATATCAAACACATAACAAACACATAACATACTGTTAAAATTGCACAGCACCCTAACAACAACTCCCAACACCCTAACAACCTGACAACCACTCAACAAAATAAGCTCAAAAGTTACTTCAAGCACACATAAGCAGAAGATTGAACTGGTCCCCTGTGTGGTGGTGCTATCAATCACTGTAATTATAATGATCACAGGCCGAGCAGATGTTGAGAGTGTTTGATAAACTGGAGCGCACAGACGCTGTAATCCATCAGATGAACGCGAGATCTCTAATGGAGACACTGCTGTACATCTTTTTTTTTGTGTTCAGTGACTAACACGATCCTTAAACACCACAAACAAAAAGCATCAGCACACACACAGCTGGATGACTAGCTCAGAGCGAAGCAAATAAACTCCAGACGAACTCGACACGTTGTGCTTTAATGCTCAGCAGGTATTACTCCGGGCTATAACTGGAAATGATGATCATTGACAGGACTTAAAGAGGAATAAACATCACACACATTAAACAGACGTGATCCGCCACAAATCCCAACCAGATTAGAGCTGCAATATTAGATCTGTATATTATCAGGAGAATGAGGTTTAAACGTGTGCATTAATGTCTCGTTTATAAATGCAACATGTGCATTGTGGGAATCTGACATGCATCTAAACATCTCAAATGGCACCTTCAACATCTCTGCATCCCAGACACATATTATATATTATACATATTATCTCAAGAATTTTGCATAAAATGATTGCAGTGGGTCATTTTTACAGCTTTATACTCAAACTGAACGACTCTTTTGTGCCTGTTTTTATTTCTCATATTGTTCAGAGAAACACGGCAGATCATGCAACTAAAAATAAGTTCGTATTTTTATTTTCTTGTGCTTGAAACATTTTACATTTTTTTTAATGTAAACTTTTTATAAGAAGCATCTGCAACATTAAATGCAAGCATTGTATTTATTAGTATATTTACAGTGTAAAGTACATTTATAGCGTAATTAGCATATTTATCGTATTTTATAGTGAATATTTGGCACTTCATTTAGCACAAAAAGTAGGACAGTACTTGAAAATTGTATTTAAATATATATTTTACTGTACTCAAGTACACTTTTACATTTTTGATTTAATGATACAACCAAAAGAGTACCACTGAAAAGTTGATATTAAGGTGCAGTATGAAAGTTTGAGGGGTGAAGCAGTGGCGCAGAAGGTAGTTAGGGCTGGGTATCGTTTCAAAATTTTAGATACCGATACCCTAAATTCGATACCTGTTCCAAACGATACTTTTTTCAATACTTTTATTTTAAGAAATATATTTTAACAAGATTACATAACTCATAATCTCAGAGAAACTTTGGTTTTATTTTTTTCAGGATGTTTGTGATCAAGACCAATAAATAAAGGAACAAAAGCACAAAATGAACAAAGTGTAGTTCACACAATATATTAGTGCAAACCGTTTTAATAAAGTTCAAGCAGTTTTAAGTCGATCAATTTTAAGTATTTGTGACGCTTACTGCTGCGTAAACGTTTAGTTCACCCAAAAATTGAAATTCTGTCATTAATTATCTTCAAATGAAGATATTTTGGATTTAATCCAAGAGCTTTCTGATCCTCCCATAGATAAATCGTTGAATAAAGTTGTTTTTGTTTTCCTTGCACACAGGAGTATTCTCCCAGCTTCATATATCACATGGACTTATTTTGACTGTTTTTGGTTCCTTCAATGGGGATTGAAAAATGCACATCCAGTAAATCTAATCTTTCTCCACAGTAGAAAAAGGCAGCAAACATTTAACAATACAATTGTGTGGATCTTCTTGCAGTCAAACAATGCAAAAATGATTTTAAGTGTAGTAGTGTACGCATTACAGCCTCACATTTGACAAGCTATGAGCGAGTGGGCGTAACCGCCGTAAACTATTGATTTTCAATACAGCCCCGCTGCAGCCAATCACCAGCATTTAATCTGGGCACGTTAAGGATGCTGCAGGTTTGAAATGTAAACTTTTTATATAAAGCATTTGCAACATTAAATGCCAACATTGTATTAATTAGCATATTTACAGTGTATAGTATATTTATAGTGTAATTATTTGGCACTTTATTTAGCACAAAAAATAAGACAAGAAAATAAAGATAAAAAAAGAAAATAAAAATTGTATTTAAATATATTTTTAGTGTACTCAAGTACACTTTTACATTTTTGATTTAATGATACAACTAAAAGAATATAATTTAAAAGTTGATATTAGGGTGCAGTATGTAAGTTTGAGGAGCAAAGCAGTGGCGCAGTAGGAAGTGCTGTCACCTCACAGCAAGAAGGTCGCTGGTTCGAGCCTCAGCTCAGTTGGTGTTTCTGTGTGGAGTTTGCATATTCTCCCTGCGTTCGCGTGGGTTTCCTCAGGGTGCTCCGGTTTCCCCCACAGTCCAAACACATGCGGTACAGGTGAATTGGGTAGGCTAAATTGTCCATAGTGTACGAGTGTGTGTGTGTGTGTGAATGTGTGTGTGTATGTTTCCCAGAGATGGGTTGTGGCTGGAAGGGCATCCGCTGCATAAAAAAAAAAAAACTTGCTGGATAAGTTGGCGGTTCATTCCGCTGTGGCTACCCCAGATTATTAAAGGGACTAAGCCGACAAGAAAATGAATGAATGAATGCAAGTTTGACCCCCAGTGGTTGAACTAAGTATTGCACTCCTGGTTCAAAACACATGCAAGCGACCCCATACCTGTTATTTAAAATCAGACCTTTTGTCACTTATGCAACAACTCTACACAAGGTACTTATATACACATGTTCTGGGGATGTCCCCAAATTGCACTATTCTGGACCCAAGGTACGAGACTTTTTATCAGAACTAATGGAAACTCAGTTCCAATGCGACCCATTGCTTTTTCTTATGCTGGACAATTCATCCCTCTCCTTATCCATCAACCAAATAAGCACTCAGTTGTTCTGACTGCTGCAAAAAAAAAAAAACAATCCTGAAACTATGGCTAGATTTATCTGCTCCAACCGATCTATCCTGGAGGCTGTATCTACTGGACATTATTTGTCTGGAATACACCACAGCCAAAATAAATGGAGCCAGTAAAAAAAAAACTGTACAATTTTGGTCAAATATGAGAGAGACTGTATCCTTTATGTTTCAATCCTGATTTTGTACTTATTATTACAATAACACTGTTTTTATTTTATTTGACATATTTTGTATGGTGGATCTCGGGCTTTGCTCAAAATCAAAATGTTCAATAAAAAAAAGAATAAAAAAAAAACACATGCAAGCGCAGGTTGCCAGATTGAAGACACCAACAAGAGTGTGCCAAACTATCGAGCCTAAAGGCTGATTTAAGTCGTGTCCTAAATAAAAGCAACGGCAATAGAAGGAGTATTTTCCATATTAACCCTTTGACTGGCCCTCTACCAAATGGTTGACCGTGTTTTGACTGTTATAAATAATGGCTTACACAAACAGCATGTTAGTTT
>NC_141036.1:59420000-59430000 GCF_052040795.2 Danio rerio
GTATATTTATATATATACTCCCTGCAAGTAAATATCCATTCACTATGCTCTAAATTTAGGGGGCGCTTGACTATCACTCCACACTTTAACATGGCGAGCGGCGGTGAAGTGAAGCAACAGTACCAGAAAGCGCCGGCATCTTTCAAATCTGCGGTGTGAGGACATTTTGGTTTTGCCGGTAAGTATAATGCCAATAAAAGAAAAAACAGTGAACAAAAAGTAATTGTGTGCAAACATTGATTTACACGTATAACCATGACTGCACATCTGCAGCGCATCACCCAGCAATATCACTGTCTGAAGCAGGAGAGCAGAGAAGGTAATAAAGTCCTCCAAACAGCAACAATCCCTCACTGAATCCTTCCAACACACAAACCCAACTGGCTCCGAGACACATAAAATAACAAAGGCAGTGCGGGTGATTACTGCTGAAGATTTGCAGCCGTTTTGGGTGATTGGAGATGTGGGCTTCTGTCATCTTATAAAAGCACTCGATCCGCGTTACAGACTACAGTCTCGCATTTTTCAGCACCGAGATAATGAAGATGGTTTATTTATGTTTACTGAAGAATGTTTATTTGAAATGGCCAATTTATCTTTATTAACTCCACGTGTGTTTATTCTCAAAGTGGAGGATTTTATGTGTTCCCCAGTTTGTACATGGGCTACAGCAGCTGTGAGATTTCAGTTTATTTATTGTTATTTTTATACAATACTCTAGGAACTGCTGTACTTTTCTTGGCTTTTAAGTCAAAACAAAATGTGTATTGCAATAAATCGTTTGTTTTTTTTCTCCTTAACCTCTTACTGTTCCTATTGCCTATAAAATAAAAAAGAAAAAACACACGTGTCAAGCCATGGGAACCGAACCGAACACCGTGTTAAAAAACCAAGGTATGTATTGAACTTTGGACTAACTGTATTGTTGCATCCCTAATATATATATATATATATATATATATATATATATATATATATATATATATATATATATATATATATATATATATATATATATGTATGAAAAGTTCAGATGAAAAAGCTGGTAAACGGCACTTCTAGCAAAAATGAGATGATGACATTGAGTGAATGCTTTACACATGTAGTACACCATCAACATATAGATTTGCTTCTAATCACCTAAATCGCAGCGTCAGCACATACAGAAATAACAGTTTGTTGGCAAAAGCCTCCAATCGCCACTTGCCTTTGACAGTAAAAGCCGCCATATTCCAAGAACCAATCAGAAGACGGATTTTTAAATATATAAACAAAATAATAATACATAAATATATGAACATAACTTAAATATATAATAATAAATGTAGTTTTTGCTCAATTTAAATTCTTATGACACAAAATCAGTAATGTAAGTTTTAGACATCAGTATTTCTGAAAAGCTCCATATCTGCTGATATCCATCATATAAGCCCTGGAGATAACTGATTCAGAACAGCAGATAAAGCGTTGTGTCTGTGTATATCAGCAGATATTATTAACATAGATGTCCATTCATTCATTTTCTTGTCGGCTTAGTCCCTTTATTAATCCGGGGTCGCCACAGTGGAATGAACCGTCAACTTATCCAGCAAGTTTTTATGCAGCGAATGCCCTTTCAGCCGCAACCCATCTCTGGGAAACATCTACACACACACTCATACACTACGGACAATTTAGCCTACCCAATTCACCTGTACCGCATGTCTTTGGATTGTGGGGAAAACCGGAGCACCCGAAGGAAACCCGCGCGAACGCAGGGAGAACATGCAAACTCCACACAGAAACACCAACAGAGTCGAGAACTTGAACTATTTAAGGCTATAAGCTATCAGTTACTAATTATTTAGTTAAAGTTATAAGTAGGCCCACATGAAATCTGCACACGGATTTTCTGCAGATTTCCGCAGATTTTTTAGCCCATCATCAATTCTGTTTATACTTGAGTAAATGTGTGTACATCAATATTGATTAGGGCTGCACGATATATCGTTTCAGCATCGAAATCGCGATGTGCGCATCCGCGATAGTCACATCGCAGGAGGGTGCGATGCAAAAAAAAAAAAAAAAAATTATAGCCTATATATATATTAAGGGTGGAGCCGAACCGGAATACGGTATTCGGAAAAGCAGGAATAGCGTGTTTTTACGAATACTTATTTCAAACAATACTTGATAAATTATTTGTATTTGGGAACAAGAAAAACATTATATCAAAAAGCTGCGTTTCCTCATGAGACCGCACTGCATGCCCGCGTGAGTGAGTGAGTGAGTGAGTGAGACGTTCAGGAGTCGGTGGGCGGGGTGGGGCCGGGGTAAGGAGACTGAGCAGGCTGCTTCTCTATACAGCAACAGAGAAGGCTTGGCAGAGCGAAAAATACTTTTCTGCATTACTATTTTTGTTTATTTTATCATACTAAAATAACACGTGACAGAAGTTCCCTCAAAAGTGAAAGTTCTTTCTGTTATTTACTAACACTCCCGTCATTCCTACTACTTTCAGAACATAAATTTTGATATTTTACCATATGAAAATGCAATGCAGTTATGAAAATTGAGAAATTAAAGCAATACAGAGATCTGGTCCCCGCGTCAGGTCAGGGTGCACCTGTAACCTTAAAAACGCAGACGCGGCGGAGGCGCACTAAACTCACACGGGAAAGAACTGGGCATTCAATTCATGTTTTAGTGAAATAATTATTTAAATACAGCTCTTTTGATCTCTAAAGGGGAAAAAAGCAAAAGAAATTTGTCGTTAATTTTAGCAAAGACGCAACTGCCTGTCATTTTCACATTCGTTTTTCAGTTAGGGATTTGGTCTATTAGAGTAACCTAATAAAATTGTTTTGTTGAACATTGTAGTCTACACAATAATCGATATTATAATTTATTATATACATTAGCTATTATTAAAACTAAACTATACAATTGATAAAACAAAACCCTTTTTAATGTTTGCTTTCATTTTGACAACGCTAACAGTTGTAATAAGAAACATCACATTTTGCAGAAGCATGCAGTCTCAAGTTAAAAACACCTTTTGAGTTTAAAGATGATCAGCCTGCCAAGTCAGGTTTACAGTGTCATAAATGAAATGGGTAGCATGAGTAAAGGGGATTTGCCCAGCACACAACCTCATGCGCTGCAGGTAGGCTGAATAATAATGTTTAAAAATATATAGGCTATGCAATACAAAACTTTAAACATTTATTTATTTTTTAATGAAAAGAAAAAATCAGGAGAGTAAAATATAAATTAAACCACTGGTCTGGCGCTGATACTTTGTATCCAGAAAAAGGGGAAAAAAGCAGATGAAAACCTGGCTGGGGAGACGGCGATAACAGTTCTTCAGCAAAGATCACGACATCATTGTTATGCGTTTATCATACAACGCAGTTCGTGTTTATAATCATTAATATTAACTAGTATTAATTCTCTCTCTAGACTTAGTTTTAGGGCTTGTTCTTGTCGGCGCAATATAGCCTCGGCTTATTGCACGTACGAATCCGATTGTGAAGAATGATTAAGCGCTTGCATTTTTTATTGCATCCTTTTCGCAAGTTATTCATTTGTTTTGTTTTTTAAGTGGTGCGAACATTATTTACTGGCAAACATGTTCCTCGATCTCGTACATCAACAAATAATGTAGCCAACTTAAGTTAATTTACCATTTATGTAAAAATTAAGGAATAACCGAATTTAATATTAATAAATAAAACATCCGTATAAACGTACATGTTTATTTTTGAACTTTCGTTAATAAAACAACACTAAACTGTTTATAAATATTGTAGTTAAATATTACATTACTTTAACTGCTTGAAACCGTATAATAATAACAATTAAACGTTACATTTTTAAGAACTTAACAAAAAGTCTAAATGGCACTTTACTAATCAGTGTAATAATAATATAAATATTAATAATTATACGTAAAAAGAAAATATTAACCTAGTAACAATATAAGTCAGATGTTTAAAAAAACAGCGTAGTTTCTCTCCACCTTTTGTAGTCATATTTTTAATTATTTGCCAGAAAAACTAACATGTTGACTTTGTCCGGTTTAAGTGAAGAATGGAGTTATAATGTTTCCAGCAATACACTGTCAGACGGTGTGCTTGTAGCGAAAAATGCACAGACAGGCTACTTTTTCACAACCATGCGAGGGAGGGCTTCTGCTTCTGTTCCGCCGCACGCATTTCTCGCAATGCAGGTTTCTCTACTCTGCGGAGCGGCGCGTTCTTAAGTAGTTACCAAATAGCCTATGCTCAATTTCTCGTCAATGTCTTCCATTTATCACTTTCTCTTTTGTATCTGGCCATTTTTGCAAATGCCTCTGCCATGCCTGGCTGAGCTGGGCTTCTGCGTTTAGAAGACAGGAGTTGATTAAAAGCCTACATGGCTTTTTTTTTCCTCGCCGTCAATCGCCACTAGCTTGCATGGTTCGGGACCCGTGGATCTGCGTATCGATGGATTTGCTCCTCAGTGTTTGGACTCTCAGCACTCAGCAGTGAATATTAAAACACACTTTACTTAAAACCCCCATACAAAAAGCTTAATCCAAATTGATTCGTTCACCTTTCTAGTTCGGCACGAATCCAAAATGTTCCCAGATGTAAGAGTTCGTTTTCTAACAAGATTCATGATTGAACTTGAACTTGCTGAATCGCGCCTAATGTTATATTCTAACAGATATGTAATACTTGGCAACATAACAGTAATTTGTGTTTTAAAGTGCGTGACGTCACGTACTACGGCCGGTGGCAATGGACAACCGAGGTGGCAATGACCACCGCGGTGACGCGGTTGTCATGGTGACCGTCACAGCCCTAGTTTTAAGTAAATATATATATACATATATATATATATATATATATATATATATATATATATATATATATATATATATATATATATATATATATATATATAAATATCGCAATATATATCGCAGAGGAAAAAAATATCGCAATGTCAATTTTTTCCAATATCGTGCAGCCCTAATATTGATTTAGTTTTTTAAATGAATTACAGTAATATTATTGACTAATATAAAATTGTTCATTTGATTAAATTACAATGCAGTGTGTACAGTGATATTTTCTGTCTTTTAGTAGAGATATTATGTGAGAGACTTGCTTTGTTTACCAAATAAAGTGCATCTAATTGGTTTGCATTTTAAAAATTAAATAACAAAAAATCTTACTTTTTATTTCACATATTAAAGTTTTACTAATGATACTCCCAAAATAGTTCTGCAGAAATCCGCAGATTTTTAACAAAATTCTCAGCAGAAATAGCAAAAAATGTCAGCAGATTCCGCCTGGACCTATTATAAGTAACTAATAATAACCTGCTTTTGACTGTAATGCAATATGGTCCTTTTGTAAAGCTACTTTGAAACAATAACTATTGTGAAAAGCACTATACACATAAACTTGACTTAAATTGAATTGAAAGTACATAGTATTTAAGGCCAGCTCATATAAAGCGGGACCAAGAATTTTCAGAATTAAATCTTGGTGTTTCCTGTAAGTATTTTAAATGTGATATTTCTAAAAGTTTACATGAATGTGGATGGAAACGAGAGGACTCTTTACAGGCTTTAAAATTTTAAGATGTTGATTACGAGGGAAACGTCTGCGGTTAAATACGCTGACGGTGCTCAGAAACAGACTTTGGATCTGCAGTTTGACAAGAGACTCAATTTAATAGAGTTAAAATACAACCAAGCTTCACTGAGACGTCCTTTATGAGAGTCAAAGTTACTGACGAATATTATATTAGTGCACTGAAGCTTTAAATCAGGGATCACCAAACTAGTCCCTAGAAGTCCGGTGTCCTGCAGATTTGAGCTCCAACCCTGATCAAATGCACCTGAACAAGCTAATCAAGGTCTAATTAGGTATACAAACACCTAGGCAGGTGTGTTGAGGCAAGTTGGAGCTAAAACCTGCAGGGACACCGGCCCTACTGGACCAAGATTGGTGACCCCTGCTTTAAATGTTCATAGTGAACAGTGGATCTTAACCTTTTCACTCAAAATTTAACACCACCAATCTCTATTGCAATATTCAAAGACACCATGATGAGTCTTAATGTTGTTTACTGTATATTCCTTCAGCATAGTCCCTTATTTATCAGGGATCGCCACAGCGGAATGAACCGCCAACTATTCCAGCATATTTTTTACACAGCGGATGCCCTTCCAGCCACAACCCAGTACTGGAAAACACCCATACAGACTCACAACAGCCAATTTAGTTCATCAGTTCCCCTATAGCGCATGTGTTTTGACTGTGGGGGAAATCGAAGCACCCGGAAGAAACCCACGCCAACTCGAGGAGAACATGCAAACTCCACACAGAAACGCAAACTGACCCAGCTGAGGCTCAAACCAACAACCTTCTTGCTGTGAGACCACAGTGCTACCCACTAAGCCACCAAATGTAAACATTATATACACAGATAATAACAACTCTTTTCAGCCCCTACACAACTATAAATGTTGTATATCATCAAATAGTTAATCTAATTTCTGTATGATGTGAGCCATTGTTGAGTCTGTACATGAGACATGATAATTATCTAAACAAACATACACACACAAAATAAAACCCTCCACAACACACACTCTGCATCTTCGCTACAGTAAAGACTAAATGAGTCATTGAGAAGCTGAATAAGCGTCAGCGAGTCTCTGCACGTCTCCAACTGGAGAAGCAGATGTTTCAACACCAGCACATCAGCAAAGGCTAGAAAACCACGTCAGAACATGAGCAGATATAATTACAGCATTCAAACACATCCAAACACACACTCTCAGCAGAGCGCATCACTTTTTTCTGTTGCCATTAATTGCAATCACGGTTAAACACTGCAGTATTTGTTTTTTCTGCGATGCACAGTCAAACTTATTTACCCTTCTGTGATTATCTTTTTCAAATATTTCCCAAATGATGTTGAACAGATTCAGGAGTTTTTCACAGTATTTCTATAATATTTTTTCTTCTGGAGAAAGTCTTATTTGTTTTATTTCGGCTATAATAAAAGCAGTTTTGAATTTTTTTAAACCCATTTTAAGCTCAATATTATTCGCCCCCTTCAGCAATATTAGTTTTGGATAGTCTCCAGAATAAACCACTGTTATACAACGACCTGCTTAAATACCCTAACTAGTAAATGCATTAACATTATTAATGGTCTATTATTTTAAAATGTTACCAAATAAGTTGTAAAAAAATATTTAAAATTATACACTTGCATGTGAACTATGCTTATATATGATAACTTTAACTGTTAAAAGCTATTAGTTACTAGTTAATTAAAGTTATTAGTAACGAATACATTTATGGTAACTAATTACAGACAATTAATATATAATTACTTATCTGACTTATAATGTTCACCTTTTGCAAAGCTTTGAACCAATAACTATAGTGAAAAGCAATAAACAAATTAACTTGAACTGAATTTAACTAAAAGTACATAGTAGTTAAGGTCAGCTAATATAAAGCAGGCCAGTATTTCCTCTAATATTATTTTCTTCTGTTTTAGGTTTTATTTCGGCTAGAATAAAAGCAGTTTTAAATTTTTTTAAAAGCATTTTAAGGTCAATATTATTAGCCCTTAAGCAATATTAGTTTTGGATTGTCTCCAGAACAAACCACTGTAATACAATGACTTGCCTAATTACCCTAACTTTACCCTAATTACCCTAGTTAAGCCTTTAAATGTCACTTTAAGCTTTATAGAAGTGTCTTGAAGAATATCTAGTCTAATATTATGTACTGTCATCATGGCAAAGAGAAAATAAATCAGTTATGAGAGATGAGTTATTAACACTATTATGATTAGAAATGTGCTGAAAACATCATCTTGGGAAATATTTCTAAAAATGTCACAGGAGGACTCAGTATTCTGACTTGCACAGTGTGTGTACTCACCGTTGTATGTGACACGTGGTTTGGTCAAACACATGACCAGATGAAGGTCCATCTCATCTGAGGAGATAAACTTGGAGCAAACCGGGCACTTGAAACCTGTGGAGCAAAGCAGAGAACTAATGAGAGAACAATCCTGGGCTGCAAGCACATATGTTTACATCTGCAATAGGGTTGGCTGATTTGGCCTCAAATCAAAATCTCGATTAATTGAACATTTTAACTTGATTGCGTTTAATGAATGATTATTTATTTATTAAATTTTTATTGAATTAACTTATTTGTTAAATTAATTTGAAACCAAGGGGTACATAAATTTCCCAGAATACACCAGCCACACAGGCAGAATAGCTGCAAACAGAAGTAAGGAGATACACAAATTAGTATTTTTCGTCATTATTATGATTTTTTTTTACATATTCATAACCGTGTTGGTGTTTTACCATCATGCTTAAAAAACACAAATAATAATATCACCTGTACAACAGTCCTACAACATACACTCATATCTGATGACACTCTAGTACCCTGTCAGTAAAGTCCAGTGTCTGTGAATGAGCTGTTCACAGTGTCTGCTGTAATGTTAATGCTGTTTTTGTGTGTTTACACAGATGAATATGGCCACTGTGTTAAACGCACAGTACATTTACGATCTTATTGCCACATTAGATTGTTATGATAGCATGATATATGCCTTCAGTGATTTCCTGAAGATAAACACCAAAAATAAATAACACAACTGGAATAACTCCAGCAGTCGCCATCATCTGATCTCATATGAAGCAAGAGATGGTGAGGACATATGATGACGTGTGCTGGTGCTGTCTCATTTCTTAGGGGTACATTTTAAAGCCCTTCCCCTTCACACACTCTGTTTCAAGGGCCAAGGGGAAGACAAAGTAGTAGGAGTACAAAAATAGAACTGGGATTGGGCCTAAAGCAGACCTGAGCATTTTACAGCCCCATGTGACCAGCTGGACATCTTGGATCGGCTCATGTGACTAATTTGGTTCAATTAAACTCAAACAGGGCAATGCAATGCACAGGTCTGATATAGTGAGAGTCAGATTACAATAAGGCACAGGTCTCAAACTCAATCCCTGGAGTGACGCAGCTCTGCACAGTTTTGCTCTAACCTTAACTAAACACACCTGATCCAACTAATCAAGGTATTCAAGACTACTAGACTAAAGAGCAGGTGTGAGTTGGAGCTAGTGTGAGCTAAGCTCTGCAGAGCTGCCGCCCTCCAGGAACTGAGTTTGAGACCATTTACATAAGGGGAGCCCTTGATTGGCTGATGAATTAATTTGCATCATAACATGGGAAAAGCCTCTTTGCGTTACGCTTTAGCATGTCGATAATGTGAAGTGTTCCTTTCGGCTCGCTGCTGTTCAAAAACAGTGATGCCGATAACCTGTCTCGGAGAGCTGTAGCTCAATCAGTTTTCATTCATTCGTTTTCCTTCAACTTATACTCTATTTCAGGGGTTGCCACAGCGGAATGAACCGACAACTATTCCAGCATTTCTTTTACGCATGTGGATGCCTTCTAGCTGCAATCCAGTACTGGAAGACACCCATACACACTCATTTACTCTGTGTTAGTGTTTGTGTTGACTTGTGAAACCCACACACAGGCTAAAAGCAGCTGAACTCTGACAATATAAACAGTGTGTGTGTGTGTGTGTGTGTGTGTGTGTGTTTGCGTGCATGAAGACTGAATGCTGTGATTGAGTGTGTGACCCGTGAGCATCTCGTGACTACAGTCTGAACACTGCATTTAAAAGCTTTGTTTTCTTCAGCAGTTCGTTCAACTGCTGAATGAGGATGGGATCGTTTCACTGCTATATTTATTTATAAATCTGCCTTCAAATATTGAGACATTATACATCTACAAATGAACAACATTAAGGTGCATGGACAGTAAATTTTACATTTTCAAGAGCTCCATGTGATTTTCATTCACTAATTTTCTTTTCAGCTTAGTCCTTTTATTAATCTGGGATCGCCACAGCAGAATGAACCACGAACTTATCCAGCAAATGTTTTAAACGGCGGATG
>NC_141036.1:59435000-59442500 GCF_052040795.2 Danio rerio
TATATATATTAGAGGGTGCGGTTTACATATTTGCTAAACTCAAAAACGTCACTTAGGGAATGTTTTGTACGTTTCAGATGGCAAATCCACTAGTGGGTGCTGTTTACATATTTACAAAACTTAAATACGTAACTTAGGGTATGCCTTGCTGTTTGTTTCAGATGCCAAATCCACTAGGGGGCTCTGTTTACATATTTGAAAAACTCAATTACGTAACTTAGGGAACGTTTTGTTGTACGTTTCAGATAGCAAATCCACTAGTGGGTGCTGTTTACATATTTGCGAAACTCAAATGCATCACTTAGGGTATGCTTTGCTGTATGTTTCAGATGGCAAATCCACTAGAAGGCAGTGCTAACATATTTGCTAAACTCAAATGCATCACTTAGGGAACGTTTTGTTATATGTTTCAGAGGGCAAATCCGCTAGAGGGTGCTGTTTACTGATTTGCGAAACTCAAATACGTTACTTTGGGAACATTTTGATGTACGTTTCAGATGGCAAATCCACTAGTGGGTGCTGTTTACATATTTGCGAATCTTAAATATGTCACTTCACTTTGTTGTGTTTCAGAAGGTAAATTCCCTAGAGGGCACTGTTTCCATATTTGCGAAACTCAAATCCCTCACTTAGGCAACGTTTTGTTATATGTTTCAGATGGCAAATCAACTACAGGGTGCTGTTTACTGATCTGCTAAACTCAAATATATCGTTTAGCAAATGATTTGTTGTACATTTTAAATGGTAAATCCACAAGAGGACGCTGTCTACAATTTTGTAACTAATCGGTGATTAACTTGGTATGAATTCCTGTACGTTACATATTGAAAATAAATAAATTATAGTAACACTTTAGTTGGTCAAAATTCCCACTATTAACTACTGACTTATTACCTGCCTGATATTAATATATTGGCTGTTTATTAGTACTTTTAAAGTATTACGATCTAATTCTACATCCTAAATCCTAAACTATTAACTTTATAACTATTAATAAAAAGGTAATTAGTAGTTTGAGCTAATAGCCGAAGATTAATGAGCTAATAGTTAATAGGTTATAAATTAAATTATATATTAAACTGAAGAGTTGCCAATTTATGTAATAATCCCATTAAAATAAACTAAAATCTTGACTAAATTGCGTTTTATGGTTTCTTAAGGATTTTAAATGGTATTTTAAGTCCTTCTTAAGTGAGCTTATTGATTTTGGGTGTTTTTAAAGGGCTTTATAAATTTCGTTTAATTAATTTATATATATATATATATATATATATATATATATATATATATATATATATATATATATATATATATATATATATATATAGATTTAGGTCAAAGGTGCAAACACTTAGATTTTAAAACACTATGAATGAGTGTAAACCTTTATTAAGATATGCTAACCCTGATTTGCTGTTGTTATTTTCCCTCTCTCCCTCTAGTTTCACCTTTGGGACATTTTTGCAAACAGAAGAATCTAATGGGCAGGCGGGGCTTGAGATAGTATGGTGCCATTCGATTGGTCGAATTTGAATAAACAATCTATGCATGCAATACTCAAATGATAGGTACATAAAATTATACAGATATTGCATATAGTGTTATCACAATAAATATATATTTTTAGTATATTGTGGTGATCCAGATTATTCCAGAGAGCCTGAGTGATACAGAAGGCATTATACACACACACATGCATCTCATGAACACACACTGGGAAATAATGAATAAAGCAGATCCTCAGGGAGAAACACACACACACACACACACACACACACACACACACACACACACACACACACACACACACACACACACACACACACACACACACACACACACACACACACACACACACACACACACACACACACACACACACACACACACACACACACACACATTTATGTTCACAGCTATGTAAAGATGTCTCAGTTACACTCTTTCTCCTGGGAAACATGCAAGATGTTGATTTTTGCAGGAAGCTCCAGTGGAAATACAGTCTACAGGCATAAAATGTCAGTCTGATTATCCCTACAATATGTGGAGCTTACAATATATTAAACACTCCGGTTCCTCCTAAAGCTTTAAATGAGCCCTATCCCCATTGCTTTCTGTAATGCATGTTTACATTATTGTCAAATGCAAAAAAAAAAAAAAAAGGTCAGTTATAAGTAGGCCTGTGAAAATAATCAATATATGACTTATGACACAACACATGGACATGAGCTCAGTCATTTCTGGTGATGCAATATATATCGCCCATACATAATAAACAATTCCAGCAACACTTCAGCTGACTGTGCAACATCTCGATCTCTATTGGAGGTGTCAGTGTGGTTAAAAACACTGTAGTATTTACTGTAAACGACTATAGTTTATGTTCATGTGAGTGTCTGATGACTGAAAATACATCTGACAGCAGATATCACAGCCTCTGCTACTCGTCACCTTTGATAACTTTATGATTATTTATTTAGGATAAGCACTTTCACATTCTGACTCTAATGCCTCATTATTAAATTGTAAAATGACTATAATTAAATAAAACACTCTTAATAAAAGATGATGTGCTCTTTGAAAGAATGCAATTGCATTATGCAAATATTGACATTCTGGTCTTATATCCTCCTGAGACCCAAATAAAAAATTCTTTATTTCTTTTCTTTTTTCTGTGATTTCCTACATCCTTTGGGTTAAAAAATGTCGCCCATCACGATGCATCATGCTAGAGCTGGGCGATTAATCTAAATTAATTTATTGCCTTGTTTGGCACATTATCTTCATTTTTTGAGAACAAAAAAATTATTTATTTGTAATAAACCTTGCAATATCGATGCTGAAATGATATATTGTGCAGCCCTAATTGCAATTCGTTTTAATTGCATTTTCTGGAAGTTTACAAAAGGACATATGCAACCTGACAGGCAGAATACATGTTTTTATTAAGTCAGACACAGTTTCAGGTTATGTTTTAGTGTTGGTAATGTCACATATATTCACAAACAAACGTAATAATTGTAACAAAGTTAGTGTTACTGCCAAAATAATGCATCTCTGTCATATTATGACAACTCATTTGCCAGTAAAAGAATTATTATTGAATGGTTACATTAATATTTGGAGGAGATTAGTCATTGGCTTGAATTGGCCATTAAAGATAACATTATAATTAATCTGGTAGGGGTGTCTTTTTATGGTGTTAAAAAGCACAGTTTTCACTGCAGCTCCAGCCCACTGCTATTCATTTCCCAACCCGGGCTCATTGTGGAAACGTAGCCCCGCGGACGTTTCTGCGGACGGCGAGATAGGTCCCGGGAGGTACGTATTCGAGCGGTTTTTGTTTTCGCGGATCCGCGAGAGGCCGCTGTGCGCGCTTTTTTGCGTCTCAAGCACCTCTCGGGAACGCATGCCGTTCACGCTCGCGCCGTTCCCGTTCGCGCCATTCGCGCTCGTGCCATCCTCGTGCGAAAAGCCGCCGGATCGGCCAACCCGGCCGCCCTCCTCTTCCTCCTCCTCCTTCCCTAAACCCAAGCGACGGTTTGCAAAAGCCGCCCAGAAAAAAAAATAAATCAAAAGCCCTCGTCTTGCGTTTTTTAGGATACTGCCGCGTTCTCGCCCTTATTTTTCGGATTCTGTTTTTCATCTTACCTGATTTCTGGAACCGCTGTTCCCTGGACTCGATTCCGGTCGTCGTCCCCGCGGCCGGCTCCTCCTCCTCCTCCGGGGCCTCCGCTCCGCCGACGCAACGCTGTGAGCTAAGCGGACAAACTGGTTGCATCGGGAAAGCCCTCCACTCGGAGGCGAGCCGTTGGCCGCCGAGCGCGAAGAGGAGGAGCGGAGCGGCGCCACACCGCCCCGCAGCATTCGCTCGAAAAAAACAAAATGCGGCCGTATGTACCTCCGGCCACGTAAATCGCGGTCTCCAGAAACGTCCGCGGGGCTACGTTTCCAGAATGAGCATGGGTTGTCATTTCCAATGGAGGGGGAAGTGACTCCACCCCCAGGCCACACCCCCAGCTAGGGCCAAGTCTATTAAGGCAGTTAGTAATTTTATACCTTTCACATATCAAATAATTGATCAGACCATGTGACATTTCTACATTAATCTCCATTTCCCACTTAAAGCCGACAACAAAACACTTTTAGAGCTTACAGAAGTGCAAAAACAACAACAAAAAGATTCAGCAGCTTATGACTGTAAAAAGAGGAAATGTACTTCTGCTTTTGTTCTTCTTGAAATCAGGATTGTTTTAGGAAGTGGGAACTTTCAGAGGAGCAAAAGCACTTTTTTATTTCATATTGAAAATGAAGTGTGTCAATAAATGCAAATTCCCACAACACAGTGTCCACACCTGTCATTGGTTGGTTAAACAGATAGCCACGCCCCCCCCCCCCCAACTCACTCGAGCATCAGCCCCACCCACTATGAGGAGTAATAAGAAGAACTACAATCACATGAAGCACTGCAGAAGACTTTAAGATGATTAAGAAATGATCCACCATTCATTTAACTTCGCTCACATCTTCAAAAATCAAACATTTAGAGAGCAGGTCACATGGGTTTATGAAAAAAATATATATCATTTTGGCAATCCATAACATAGCTGTACTGTAAGTTGTTAATAAAAAAAATTGCATGATAAATAAATTATTACACGGCTGACTGGAATATTCACTTCTGATTGGTCAGTCATGACATTATAAGTAGGGCCAGACAGAATGATTTTGAGAGTCTCATAACTGAAAACTTAGTATGTGAAATACAAATAATACCTTTTTAATGTTAACAATGCAAATCCAATCAGATCAACTTATTTGGTAAACAAAGCAATATAATATATCTACTACAACAGTGGTCCACAACCCCCCGGGTCGCAGATTGGTACCAGTCCATGGATTAATTGGTACCACAAAACAAATCATTAATTATTTCTGCTTTACTTATTATCTAAATCTAAGCATGAATGATCTTTCATTTTGAACAATCTTTATTTTGATTACATTTTTTCGATTACATCTCGGTGACTTAAATTAAGCCACAAGCAGCAAAATGAGTAAGAAACCGAGATTGGGAGCAGGTCCTACCATAGCTGAAGCTGGCAGCCAGGGAAGTAACAGGGAAGTAATCAGGGTTATAGTCAAAACAAACTTGTCTATCAGTCTAGAGGTATGACTCTCGCTCCTGGGTTCAAATCCCGGATGAGCCCCTATTTGTCACGCCCGAGAAAAAACAAGAAAAAAAGTCACGTTACAAAAAGTTTATTTTAGTGGCTAAACATTAGGCAAAACGCCTCACTGCTGGTCTCCGTCCAACCTTTAGCATAACAGAGAAGTCACTGAGCTCCAGCAAACAGGACCAGGATGCTGATAAAAGAGCACATACCTCAACCCAGCTCAGGCATGTGATGAGCAGAGGACAAAAAAAAAAGAAGGAAGACGAGACCCCCACAAAAAAAGCCTATAATTCATATATATTTATAAATATATTGTTTGGGGACATCACCAACTGGAGCGAGAGGTGGCAGCAGCGCACCAAAACGTTTGTTGTCGATCACCGAACAACTGGAAGAAGAAATCATCGTCATTTTTGCCATCATATGGCTTTACTTTCATCGACTAGACACCGGCCTAATCGTGCATTCACACGGGGCTTCAGCGTCAACACTTGACAGTGGGCGTGTCTAAAGTTGTGGCTGATGCGATCATCATAGCAGCGTCAGCCAATGAAATTAGTCAGCAATCGGTTACTGTCTGAGCTGGTGTATTTGCAGACAGTGATCTGATCTTCCGTTGTCGCTTGAAAAGTTGAGCTAGTCCCAACTTCTGCAGCGAGCAACGCCACTGAAGCGGTGCCGACGGATTCACAATGGAGTTCGGCAACGCCCGACTTCATCCACTGAAAGTGAATGGGGAACGTTAACACTGCTGCCCCGTGTGAATAGAGCGTAACAGCTCTGTGAATGTCAGTGCCGTCATTTATTGATCTGCAATCAGTAGCTTGTGTGGACGCTACTGCGCTACTTGCTTAAAATAATTCCTTCGCTACTGAAAAGCTATTTGATATAGAAAATAGCGACATACCGCCACACTACAGAGAAATGTAGTCAAGCTAGCATCACTACTTGTAGCGATACTACTGCCTAACACAGCATTTCAGGTGCTAGGCTGTAGCGCAGAGTAAACAAAAACATAAAGACAGATCACACATCATAGGATACACAATATCATCACACCTGAATGCTACTGCTCCTCCTTGTGCACAGTGATGAACAATCAAGGCGCAAAACATCAATCAGGTTTGCTTAGATAATGATGATGAACCTCACTGAGACCACCCCCATAAAAAAAACTTTGGATTTACGCAAATTATAGGGGTCTCCCCATTGAGTTTGGAAAATACGGAAATCAATATTATCCGGAAGAATCAGTTCACTATCCACTTAATTTTGCCTTGCATGGCTGTAGCGCATCTGTAGATGTAAAACAGACAGCAGCAGCGCAGCAGCCATGACAGACATCTTTGGAAAGTTTCTTTGTGAAGGTTAAGCGGCTCAGTGAAGGACCCACGAACTGCAGAGGAATAGATCCAAAACCCATTTGTAAACAAATCAGGTGACTCCAGCATGTCTGAAGATCAACTGATGGAGATGGCAGTGACTTTTTAGGGGTTGTTCACATACTGCAGGCGAGGCAGTGGCGCAGTAGGTAGTGCTGTCGCCTCACAGCAAGAAGGTCGCTGGTTCGAACCTCGGCTCAGTTGGTGTTTCTGTGTGGAGTTTGCATGTTCCCCCTGCGTTCGCATGGGTTTTCTCCTGGTGCTCCGGTTTCCCTCACAGTCCAAAGACATGTGGTACAGGTGAATTGGGTAGGCTAAATTGTCTTTAGTGTGTGAGTGTGTGTGTGTGGATGTTTCCCAGAGATGGGATGTAGCTGGAAGGGCATCCGCTGCGTAAAAACTTGCTGGATAAGTTGGCGGTTCATTCCGCTGTGGCGACCCCGGATTAATAAAGGGACTAAGCTGACAAGAAAATGAATGAATGTTCACATATTGCATCTTTTTTGTGCGCAAGTTTGTTGGTTTCTCATTTTCTCTATATATGAAACTTGTATCAGGGCTGCAGCAATGTTTTGTCAGCTTGACATCCACTGAGAAAATGGTTGATGATCACTTAGCAATCTATGTATACTCCCCCCTTCCCCCGGGCCACGGTAAAATTGCCAAGCGTTTACTGTTCGGCAGTGATGAAAAGGTTGGGGACCACTGTACTAAACGCCAGAAAATATGACTTTCCAAACAGTATTGTTAATAAATCACATGAACATTTTCATTTTAGTCACATATTTTACAGAAATGCATTTAAAAGCTGAATAAATACAAACTTACAAACATTTACACAAGTGAATAAATAGACTCAATGATTGGCTAAACATCTGGATTTCTGCATGGGCCTAGTTATAAGACATGTTATTCCCAGATAACAACCTCTGAATAACAGC
>NC_141036.1:59447500-59455000 GCF_052040795.2 Danio rerio
CTATTCGAGTTTCACACAGCCATTTATTTCTCAGTCAAATAAAACAAATGAGTGTTCCTTCTAAAAAAATCAGCCAATCATATTGAGGAGTTCTCTAATATGCAAATAAGCGGCGATCTGTCTACCAATGAGAGTGCAGATGCAGATTAGCATGAGCCAGCAGCACACAGGCAGGTTTCTGTAATAACGGCAGCTTAATTTTAATAAACTGTCTCTCTTTGTCAGTGATGAAATGATCGAAAGCAGATCCTCTGAATATCTGGAGAATGCAGACGGATCAGATTAGTCATCAGATTAATCATCAGATTAGATGATGAATATTCTGCATTCAATTTTAGTGAAGCTGCCATCAAAACCAAACCAGAGGGAAACAGGTGAAGGAGTCTAATGTACTCATACAGAGAGAGAGAGAGAGAGAGAGAGAGAGAGAGAGAGAGAGAGAGAGAGAGAGAGAGAGACTGTTTTTAATTTCAATACTTCCCTTTACAGCAGCGATAATGTAATTTAGGCGGCATGGTGGCTCAGTGGTTAGCATTGTGGCCTCACAGCAGGAAGGTCGCTGGTTCGGGACCCGGCTGGGTCAGTTGGCGTTTCTGTGCGGAGTTTGCATGTTCTCCCCATGTTGGCGTGGGTTTCCTCTGGGTGCTCCGGTTTCCCCCACAGAACAAACACATGCGCTATAGGGGAATTGATTAACTAAATTAGCCATAGGAGTGTGTGTGAATGAGTGTGTATGAGTGTTTTCCAGTACTGGGTTGCCGCTGGAAGGGCATCTGATGTGTAAAACATATGCTGGAATAGTTGGCGGTTCATTCCACTATGGCGACCCCTGATTACTAAAGGGACTAAGCCGAAATTAAAATAAATGCATGATAATGTAATTTAATTAAAAGACAATCCGTTAAATAGACTTAAGCCTTAATTTAGTTGTAAAATAAGATGAAAGGCTGTTTACGGCCCATTTACACCAAGCACGATTACTTTAATGATTAATATATGTGTCAACAAAGACAAATTAAACCCACTTTTTTAATACAGGCCATTTGTCATCAGATTTGATGTTTGGTTGCTTCCCAAATTGGGTGCTCCCCAGTGCTGGGCTGCGGTACTAAGAAATCAGATTTGGTGTTTGGGTGTTTTCCAGTACAGGGTTGCGGCTGGAAGGGCATCTGCTGTGTAAAACATATGCTGGAATAGTTGGTGATTCATTCCACTGTGGCGATCCCTGATGAATAAAGGGACTAAGGAAAATGAACATGTAATAGATGTGTTATATAAACATACATGCATATAGACACACACATTCAGATTACTTATGCCAAAGTCATTACTAGGGCCAGACAGAATCTGCGGACATTTTTTGCCATTTCTGCTGAGAATTTTGCAAAAAAATTAAATAAAATTAAATAAAAATAAAAAAACCCTGAATGATTTATACAGATTTATTTTGGGAGTATTATAACTAAAAACTTAATATATTAAATAAATATATATATATATATATATATATATATATATATATATATATATATATATATATATATATATATATATATATATATATATTTAAATAACACCTTTTTATCTTGTATTTAATGTTTACAATGCAAATCCATCTACTGTAGATCCACTTAGTTGGTAAACAAAGCAAGTCTATCATGTAATATATTATGTAATAGAAAATATTACTTGACAAACTGTACTGTAAATAAATTATAGGCAAGGCAAGTTTATTTATATAGCACATTTCATACACAGCGGCAATTCAAAGTGCTTTACATAAACAAGAATAAAAAAGACAAGTTTAAGAACGTAAAAAACAAACAATAACAATGATTAAAAACAGATAAAAACAGATTAAAATGAGTTAAAACAGGTTATAAAAGAATGAAACACAATAATATGACCTGTCGGACGCAGCACAGTGCTCATTCAGTAAAGGCACAGCTAAACAGATGTGTGTTCAGTCTCGATGTGAATGTGCCTAATGTTGGAGCACATCTGATCATTTCTGGATGCTGATTCCAGCAGCAGGGGGCGTAGAAGGCAGATTCATCCTGCTTTGACTTTGAGCTCCTAGGCCATTCAGTGATTTATAGAGCAGTAATAATACTTTAAAATCTATTCCGAATGTAACTGGGAGCCAGTGTAGAGACCTGAGGACAGGTGTGATGTGCTCTGATTTCCTGGTTCTGGTCAGAATTCTGGCTGCAGCGTTCTGGATGAGCTGCAACTGCGAGGAGGCTGTTACAGTAATCCACCCTGCTGCTGATAAAAGCATCAACAAGTTTCTCTAAGCCCTCACTGGAAACAAAGCATCTGACCCTTGCAATGTTTTTGAGATGACAGTACGCTGATTTACTGACTGCTTTGAGATGACTACTGAAACTCAGATCTGACTCCAGAGTCACACCAAGATTCTTGACCTTATTTTTTGTCGTTTGACCCTTCAAGCCAAGGTACGCATTCACCTTGAGAACCTCATCTCTTTTCCCAAACGCATTGACTTCAGTTTTCTCTTTGTTTAACCGAAGAAAGTTTTGGCACATCCAATTGTTCATTTCATCAATGCTCTGGCAGAGGTTGTCAATGGGGCTGTAGTCATTAGGCAGTAAGGCTAGGTAGATCTGAGTGTCATCAGCATAGCTGTGGTAGAAGATTTGCTTCTCATTATTTGGCTCAGAGGGAGCATGTAAAGGTTGAACAGCAGAGGTGCCAGAATCGAGCCTTGGGGGACTTATGTGAATACTTTTATATTGGTGAAAAATATTACAGAAATTAAATTAAAACGGAATAAATATAAATTTACACAATTAAAATAAATACTCAATTATGGGCTAAAGATCTATGGAAATCTGAGGATTTCTGCATGTGCAGATTCCGTGTGGGTCTAGTCATTGGTTCGGCTCTCAAGAGATACAATAATAGAGTAAACGCATGCTTTAAATGCGATGCAAGAATAGAAGTATTGAAAACATTTCAATGACATCTGAATGGACTACAGCGCAGTGCCTGAAGAGATAATCACACAACTGAAGAGTGTAATGAGATTACGCATTGACAGTGTTCAGCTCATCATGTGACCATGAGTGTTCAGCACAGTAAATCACACATCTTTACAGCAACAATACACAATGACAATCAAAATGAGATCCAGTCCCGTAAAAGAGTGTTGCAACACGGCAGATCTTCCTGCAAATGACGTCCATTTATGGCTGCAAGCCTACGCCAGCATTCTCATTTCTGAAAATCTGTGTTTACTTCCCTATATGAAGAGCATGTATAGTGCGCATGTGCATATTACAGCACATTTAACACTTGTGTACTGTTCAAATTGACTGGGCTTTGGTTATGTTGGGGGCTGTTTTTGCCCCTATTGACTTCCATTATAATGACTTTTATTTACTGCAAAGCACTGACAGCATGCATTCTTGTTTGTTGCTGGATTTCCCTGTTGAGAGGACATCGTTGATCATCAGTTGGCAGCATTAACCCTTTAGACAGGCCTGTGCTCAAATGTTTCAGGCTTTTATATGTGAAGTAAAACAGATACAGATTATAGTGTGTGTGCAGAAATACGCTTACTATGTTTAATATGTTCTGAGAGCTGAGCTGCTAATTTTGAGATCCTCAGATGTATCAAGTGTGCAAAGGTCTCTCTTAGGGTGCTTTCACATCTGTAGTTCGCTTCATTTGGACCAGATCAAGGGCAATAAATGATAGATTGTTGCATATTCTGCCATCTTTGGGTGGTTTTCACACCACACTGCTGGCTTTGGTCCGAACCAGTTGAAAAGAACCAAAATGCAGTCATCTGACAAAATCCACATCTCTCATTGGCGAGATGTTGTTGAACATATTTCCTAAACTGCTTATTGATTGGTCAGAATTCACGTGTGGGAAAATGCCAGTGAACTCCCGCAGGTAAACAAACCGGCAAACACAAAATGTCACTTTTTACTCTGGAGCTACGACTGCACCGGCTGATTGTATCCCTGCTTTAGATAAACTATACATTTCGAGAATGAAGCGCGGCTGCAGCTGGAAAACAGTGTTTTCATGCATCGCTCGTCACTTCAGGAGGAGGCATGAATTCATTTAGTTAAACTGTGACATGCTCATCTTGCGGAAATATTACCAACGATCCATCAGGTAATGTTTTCCCCTCTCTCTCTCTCTCTGTTGGTAAAGCGCTGTCAACAAATATTTTTCCTCCATATCCCATAATGCACAGCACATCAGCCTACAGCAACTGGATTAGTCCAAAAGGCGCAGTACTTTTTGCGATTGGGTCTGTTTTAGTTCGGATCATATTCTCACCACAAACGAACCGCTCCAGTGTTCGTTTGAAACTGTACCGAGACCACCTTTTAAAGCAGGTCTCGGTACGCTTTTGGTGCGCACTCAAGTACGATTGCTGCATTCACACCTGCCCAAACGAACCGCACCAAAAGGGAAAACCAACTCTAGTGCGATTCAATCCAACTAAATAAGGCAGGTGTGAAAGCACCCTTACACACACTGCTCTATATAATAGCCAAAGGCAGGCCTTTTTTGTACTGCAACTGATGATTAACAGTAAAAACAAGTTTTACCTCTGACCAACAGAAAAAAACAGCAACAATCAAGAATGCCTGATTATCTGCTGTCATGGCTTTTTCGATCAATAAATCAGAATATAATGGAAGTCAATGGAGGAAAATCAGCCACCAACATAACCAAGGTAGAGGTCTGCATTCCCGCGGCTGTACCACTGGACCCGACCAGATTTCTGAGTAAATTTCTGAATAAAGTGTGGGAGCGGTCGGTAACTGGTGTTATTTGAATGGGAGTGGGCGGTCTAACAATATCGCTCCCGACTCCCACGCAAGCACGCTCAGTGATGTGTGTGAATGAGAGACGTGATGCTGCCCGTGTGTCACTTGCTTGGTGTTGTGTGATTTTACAGTATTTCCTCTAGGATGTTTTCCAGCACTTTTTTACACAGATCTACCAATTTCCTATGTCGTTATTTTAATGACAAATGTCGTGAGTGCAGTATTACAATTTAAGATGGCAATCATGTAATAAGAGCATGTGAATGTCTTTGCTCGCGCGCCAATATCCTGTTCGTGCACAAAACTTCTTGCACACCCTCAAATACAGCGCAGATCTCCTGTGCGCTCCCAAATAAACGATGCTTAAGTGCGATTTACTGCATTTATGTAACGAGTGTGTTTCCAACATTTATTAGATTTGCTAGGAATATTTATGAATGTCTCTAATAGATCTACAGAGCGGCATTAATGCGTCCTGAAGTAAAGTGAAACGGCTATAAACTCCAGCAAGATAAAGTCAAAATATGCAGAGCCCTAGACCTTTATCTATAAAGTATGATTATGGAAATGATGTTCATCTTAACTGAAAGCTTTGGCGTGTTTGCTGGCCTCACGGATCACGCACCTGTCAGTCAGTCAGTCAGTCAGTCAGTCAGTCAGTGAGTACGTTACATTAAAGGGTTAAACAAATGACACACAGCACTACTACGGTTACTGAAAAGTTTGCTTATAACCCACTATAAAAAAAAAAAAAAAACACAACAATGTTTTAAATGAGAGGCTGTAATGTAGCCATGGCGGGAGAAAAATCTGGTGTGGCGCCCCGCCAAGGAAGAATGAATGTAGCGGAAATAATATTTTAAGAAAAAACAAATCGTGATTAACATTTTAGATGGAATGATGCAGCCAAACCAGAGTTTATTGTTGAGTTTTCGAATGCAATTTCATAATAGGAGTGTCAAAATAAGATTTGTCACCAAAACTCATTCAATTTGCTGAAACACAGAGAAAGCTGTGGCCAAACTAAGACTCAAAATCAGCCCAGAGTGGATGAAAACGACCCAGCAGCAGACAAGGGTTAAATGGGATTTCCAGGAATGAGTTCCAGCAGATCCTTTCTCTGAACGCATGAGCATTTACACACACCTCCTGTCAGGTGTAACAGCGAGTTATTATTAGCACATGATCTCCACCAACACTGAGCTTTTCATTTCAGTTCTCGAGCTGATGTGGTTAAGAAAAGGTCAAACCATAAACACAAAACCAAACAGCATCACTGACATTATTAAAATAAAAAAAAACATGCAAATGCATGCACTGATGCTCCAGACTCTTCATCTGTGTGTCTGTCTGTGGAGAAAACATGCAATAGATTTATAATAGAGGTGCAGCATTATATCATGCCACAATACATTCATTCATTCACTCATTTTCCTTTGGCTTAGTCTCTGATTTAGCAGAGGTTACCACAGCAGAATGAACCATCAACTATTCCACCATACGTTTTTTAATTTTACCGCGCTTTTCTTGAATCAGTTTCATCTTTTACTTTGGTGTCATGGTTTTGAAACCTAGCTAAGAGCCCCTAGTTTGCATTCTAAAAGGTCATATTTTGGTTTTGGGGGTCTCCGACAACAGTCTGACCTATATGCAAGGTCAAAAAATACTTTCATGGTCTTATAATCTGCATTTATTTTACCTCATTATTCCAGCGACTCCCATATGATTCGTTCAGCCACACCCCTCCTTAGCGCGTAGCTAATCTGCGCTGATTGGACCGATGACCCAGTCTATTGTGATTGGTCGACTGCGTTCAGCACGAGACAGAGAGAAACATCCACCATGCTTTGGTATGAAGTAGCAGAGAGTATGTGAGAGCCCAATGCAGGAATGCAATAAAGCAATGCAGTTGAACACCAGCTCATACTCTACTCTTAACCCTAACCCCAATAATAATAATAACGACACACATTCAGTATTAATACACACAGCGGCAAAAGCTGAACTATTTAGAAAATTAATGATGATGATGATGGCCATAGCAACAAACAGCAGAGGATCGTGAGTTCAGAGTTTAAATCAGTAAAGGATGAAGCACACGTCACGTTTTTAACATGGTTTTGGACGCGACAATTTAACCTACCCAGTTCTCCTGTAAAGCATGTGTTTGGACTGTTGGGGAAACCGAAACACCCGGAGGAAACCCATGTGAACGCAGGCAGAACATGCAAACTCCACACAGAAACATCAACTGACCCAGCCGAGACTCGAACCAGCAACCTTCTTGCTGTGAGGTGACAGCACTACCTACTGCGCCACCATTATGATTCTAATGTTTCTAAATAATAGAGCATTTCTCTATAGAGACAAGTTAAGAAATCTCCTTATTGCAGTGTTCAACAGCGACAACATCACTTATCGCACACTTTCCCACTATCATGCAGTCCTCCCTCAGAATAAATAGTGATTTTTAGGTGAGCTCTCCCTTTAAGAAGTGTCCTGAGAGCTGCACAAATGCTGACAGTGATAATACACTAGAGAACCACGGCTCATTGACTTTCCCTGAGCATTTTAGAGTCATGATGCTTCACATTTCACGGTCTGCATGCAAAATAAGAGCCTGAAAAGGGCTTCATTTCTGCTCAGTCTTCAAAACTTTCAGTTCTGCAAATTCCTTCAAAGA
>NC_141036.1:59460000-59490000 GCF_052040795.2 Danio rerio
CAAATTCGTACTTCTGGTTTGAAACGAATTTTTGAAGCTGCGTCACGGTCATGAGATAATAGCGTGTATTCCTTTATTGTCTGTGCCAAAGTGTGTCTTATTACGTCTTACAGTGTGCTGCAATAATGCATGAGTAAAGCTTGGTTCAAACCAATCAGCGCGCTCTATTGTGCAACTTCATTAATATTCATTACTGTCACAGTGTTTAGACGACAGAGACGCCACGGTGTGTTGGCAAAACAAGCGTGAAGTGTTGCTTTTATAGTTTGCTGCAGTTCAGTTTTCATTTTCTCTCTGTGAGAGCTCAGCTGGAGTCACGTGTGGATTAACAGTGTACGCGACGCTCGACAACAATAACTTACGTGTCTAAGGAGGATTATTGTTTACCTGAGAGCTGTTCTCATCTGCAAACGCTGAGATCCGGATTCGCTTGTAGTCTCCTCTTAATAAAGACGCGGCTCTAGTTGCTGGTGATTGTCCTGTCTCTACAGATTTGGTAAGTGAGCAAGCAGTGCTCTTTGTTTATTCAGTTTGTTCGTATCGAACTAAGTTAACTATTGCACCGAGTGTAAACATGTTAGCACCACAACCAAACTTTAATCTCGTGTAGGATTTTCACCGTATTTAGACCGGAATAACACACGCGGCTTTCTGACACTACCTGCCGTGTGCATCTAAGTTTCCGGGAAATGCTGAGGGTTTTTTTTCTCTCATTCGCCGTGCGGTATCAAACATTGCATGAAAAATACACGCTTAGAGCAGCTCCTCGAATCAAATATCTCGTTTGTCGCGAGGGACATGAATAAATTCCCTGAATGAAAGAGCCAAACTGCAGTTAAAGTCCACCATTTAATAATTTGGCAAATAATTCGACTACAGATGTCCATGTAAACACAGTCACTTTGTCCCCTCTGTGTGTGTGTGTGTGTGCGTGTGTGTGTGTTTTGACTCTGAAAGTCAGCGCGCCCAAATAGACACTCCCACACCAAGCCTCTTTTCTTCCTCCGACACTCCCCCCTAAACAAAGCTGGACACGCCCACTTTTCTGACTTTTTCCAAAGTAGAGGTGTGAAAACACCCTGCTGAAACGAGGGGCTTTCATGGCCCTTTAACACCATTTGGAGGTGTCCACGTTGCTGAATAACATATGTAAATCAATATGAAGACTTGTGCGGCCACTATTGCTTCTCTCCTGAACTTGAAAATGTGATTGACAGAATCGTAGAAATGCTGGATTAAGATCGTCTAGGGAGTCGAATCAAGATCGCCATCTTTTTATGATTAATTGTGCAGCTCTACCACCCACGCACGCACGCACGCACACACATATCACTACAGTTGTATCTTTACACATCGTTTTCTATTTATATTTAGGTTTATTTCTGCTATTTATTTAGAATAATAGCTGTAGAATTGAAATGTGTTCATTTATTCATATAATTCAGTAAAGTTATTCTTATATAGGAGTAAAAGAAATATGAGAAAAATACGACACTTTCAACAAACAAACTTCCTGGTTCACAATGAAAGCAGTGTGTGTAATGTACACACGATCAACTCACGCTTTTTCTCTGTCTGCGTTTGTGTATGTGTATGTGTGTGTGTGTGTGTGTGTGTGTGTGTGTGTGTGCGTGTGTGTGTGTGTGTGCGTGTGTGTGTGTGTGTGTGTGTGTGTGTGTCCCTCAGAGGACGAGCCCAACGGCTGGATCTGATTTCAGCAGTGGTTTGTGGTGTGAGAATGGGAATGTTCTCCACTAACAGATTTGTCGGAACATTAGAGATCATTCATTTACATGTATACCCTGGGGCTGCTGAATGCTCGATTCTGATTGGCTGACGAACATTCTAAGGCAGGTAAAGTGTAGAAGGGATACAGCTGCAGACGGAAGTTAAGGAGAATTATTTATATTTTTTATAATAATGCAATTACTTTACAAGAGAGCAGCGTAATTACAATAAGGGAGATCTGAGACGTGTCTTGCCACAGATCACTGTTGAGGGGGGGTAAAAGTCCCTGGCGTCTGGCTGAGATCAAGACCTTTTATTACGTTTGGCTAGCAAAAGCGATGTACTCCTGGGAAGGGGTAGAAATCAGGGGCTGTGCGAATTACTTCCTGAAAGAAGTTGAAATTGGGGGGCACATAATTAGAGCTGCAAAGCTTAACTTTTCAATTTTAGGTGAAAAATCGAATCTGTTGGAGACGTCCAACAGACGTGGGTGGGGGGTTGATCACCAGAATGGGGAAGTCCCAGTGTAAAGTGAGAAAATAGGATACAGCGATGTTTCGGAATATGGAAAAACTCTTTACGCTGTTTTCATCTGTTTTTATTTTATTTATACACATCTCTTTTATTCTTGTTTATGTAAAGCACTTTAAATTGCCACTGTGTGTGAAATGTGCTATAGAAAAAAACTTGACTTGCCTCACAACAACAATTACTGTTTGTATATTACAGTTGGGATGAGGGTTGGGTATCGTTTGCGGTTATTTCAATACCGGTGCTAAATCGATACTTTTAAAACAGTACCGGTGCCAAAACCGATACTTTTGAGCTACAAAATTATGGTGGATGATTCTAGAAAAATCTTTTATTTGACAAAATATTTTTACAATTTTTTTAAAAGAACAACATAATTAAAGTTTAACGTAAACATCAATTCATAATTTTTATGTTTAAATTACATTAATATATTTCCTTTGATTATTTGTTGGTTAGCATGTATTTAAGATTTGCATTGTGTAATTACATTAGCTTACTAGCCTGCGGAAAGGCTGTCATCAAAATACTGAACTCCTTTATTCTACGGTTGGGGCTTGTGACTATGTTTACATGGACATCAGTAATCTGATGATTTGCCTTAATCTGAATAAGACAATAATATGATCAAGGTGTTTACATGAGCGGCTTTTTGAATGTTCCTTTCATGATCCCATCTTATATGTTAGAGTACACAGATCCATAAACGTCATTGCGTCTCCACGCTACCCATGTTTCCTCCAGAGTTTCAAACCATTTCAGGCGTTTCATTTTAAAATTTTCGACATTAACTGCAGTTTCACTTTCATTCAGGAACATTTCAACCATGCCCCCATAACAAACAGGTATTTGATGCGAGCATTAAGTAAGGACTGCTGGAAGAGTGCTCTTTTAATGGAATTTGATACCACACGTTAAAATGGAAAGAAAAAACCTCCGCATTTCGCGACGCAGGTGTCTGTGGTCCTTTAAGGAAACCAAACATCACTGTTTACATAATAGTCCAGACTCTTAATCAGAGTATTGTCTTCATCATATTAAAATCGGAGCATTGGTGTTCATCTACGTACTCATTGAAAGTGCCGGATGATGCCGCAAGCTTTCAGAGAGAGTGCATTCCTCTGCCTTTAAGTTGATTCCCTGTGCCCTCAAATGTGTCATTAAGTTTAACGGGTTTCCCTCTTACACACAACTTTTGTAAAGCCTCTGCTTCACGTTGCTGTTTCAGAATCCTTGCTTGTAAAATACGCTTTAAAACGCTTAGTTTAAACAAATTTGATGAACATGATCATGCGTGTTGATCTGAAGAGAGTCGCTCACAGAATGCGCTGTACTGTTTGCGTCTGTTCCCTAAGCAACAAGAACAAACGCCTGACATCGCCTGTCTGTATTCCTCAAAGTTGTTTAGAATGAAATGCTTAGAAGTGGTGCGACAACGCGTACCTAAAGGGTGCATCAAAGGCACACATGATGCTTCTTACGTCCTTGTCGCAGCACCAGTGGCACCGAAATTAGGCACCGAAATTCAAATGCTGATTTGATCTGGTACATACCGGTTACAAAGGAACTAGTGCTATAATGGCACCGGGTTTCAGTACCCAACCCTAGTTGGGATAGTGGTAGGCATGGGATGATAACCGTTTTCGAGGTATACTGCGGTTTGTAAGAGTCTCTCTGTGCTCACTGACATCCAGAAGAAGCTGTCGCGCCGTCGCTGTCAAACTTTTCATTTGTAGCTCAGCTATAACAACCTCGTTTTTAAAGTTCGGACAAGTGTCAAAGCCAGGCCCGGCGCTACGGGGGGGGCAAAGGGTGGCATTGCCCCCTCAGAAAGAGTTTGTGCCCCCCCCAGTTTTCATAAGGGATTGTTCACTCAAACTGAAAATTCTTTCTGTCATTAATTATTAACACTCCCGTCGTTCCAACCTTCAGAACACACATTTAAATATTTTAAAATATATGACATAGCAATTAAATTATGAAAATTGTGAGATTAAAGCTAGTCCAGAGATCCGGTCCCCGCGTCAGGTCTGGTGCGCCCGTAAATAGCCTTTAAAACGCGCACACGGCGATGGAGGCGCACTCAACTCACAAAGGAGAAAAGTGGGTGACATGATAGGAGCAGCTTAATTCATTACATGTTTTGGTTAACTAATTATTTAAACACAACTAAAATGTCAAGGTTTTAACACCGCCAAAATGTTCTGTAATTCCGTCATGGGTGATTGAACAAACAATATAAATAATTCTCATTATAATGACTGTTTTTACCTTATTGTGGGGGAAGGTGTTAATAAAATATGATTAATGGGTTATTTAATAAATAATGTGAATAATACTCTGTCTAACTCCTGTTTTTACTTTACTGTGAGGGTTGGTCTGGGGGTAGATGTTAATAAAATACAATTTAATGGGTAATTTAATACAATCACAGTAATGCAATAACCTACTACATAATGCAATTGAATTGCATTTCTGTAAGGATTGAGTTTAGAGTTGGAGTGGGTGTAGACGTCAATCAAATACAATTATTGGGTAATTTAATAATTAATATAAATAAATCTTGTTATAATTACTGTTTTAAGATTACTGTGAAGGGAAGTCTTAGGGTTGGGGTATACGTTAATAAAACAATTTAATGAGTAATTGAATATAAATATAATATAAAATATATTAATCATTCATTCATTCAATTTCTTTTAGCTTAGTTCCTTATTTATGAGGGGTCGCCACAGCAGAATGAACCGCCAACTATTCCAGCATATGCTTTACGCAGCGGATGTCCTTCCAGCTGCAACCCAGTACTGGGAAACACCTATACACACTTATTCACACACATACACTACAGACAATTTAGCCTACCAAATTCATCTATACCACATGTATTTGGACTTGTGAGGGAAACCGGAGCACCCGGAGGAAACCCACACCAACACGGGGAGAACATGCAAACTCCACACAGAAACGCCAACTGAGCCAGCCGCGACTCGAACCAGTGACCTTCTTGCTATGAGGCCACAGAGCTAACCACTGAGCCACCGTGTTCTCAGACTAAAAACACACAAATTTGAATCTGAATTTTCATGAACTGTAAAAACGGTCCAGAAAAACTGGTTTGAAGCTTGGGTGTGAATCGGGTTTTTAATAATTCAACAGTGCAATAATTCCTCCCTCACTTCATGTACGATTAAACAAAAGAGTAAAGTGGAAATGACGTCCTTTTGATTTTCCAAAGAAAAACATCCCTGGAGCCCCAACTGGTTCCTGCACATGTTCAGTTTAGTCATTTTGCACACGGTTTAATCTCTTAGAAATGAAATAACTGGAAGTGAAATTCCTCTGTCATGTTGACCGCTAAAGAAATGCTGTTTTAGAAACAAGAAATTGTTGCTGTTTTTGTATTAAAACAGCAAGATCTCTTTATATATCTCTGATTTACACAAACACAACTACACTGCTTTCCTACACCGGTCCCATTTCAAAAATACACTTCTTACAGTTTTCAGTGAGGGAAATTAAGGAGATAATGAAGATATAATCATAACAGAATTTTAATCATTGTAGAAGACTGTTGAATGCTTGATTCTGATTGGCTGATGAGCATTCCAAGGTGCCATTATTTTCAGATAAGCGTACAGCTGCAGAACAGTCTGCATCAAATATATATATATATATATGAGCAATTCCGTGCAAATGTCAACCTTGCCATAAAAAAAAAATTACGTTTTTACCAAAATATGGAAACCGTTTCTGGGTTTTTTGTGTAAGCAAGTATTTTACAGTACTATAAAAATACTCAAAAATGCATCTGTCAATGTTTTCAAACTATTCTATTTGATTTACCAAAGTCACACAAATGGTAATTTCACATCCGTCAAATCCATAACGGAGAGATGTCACATCCATAACAACACTTTTTCCTCAGAAATGTAAAAATATTAAATAAAATAAAACCAATAATTTTTGTTTTATAGAGAGCCAACTCTTATCATTTTGATTAGCGTTATTTATTTTGGGTTGTGCAGTTTAATTCAAAGAATTTCTACAAAGTGTGTTGTATACTGTACACTCGCAGAATTTTTTTATCACATCTATAACACATGCATATTTTCCTCATTTAAAGTACAAAACATGTTTACAGATTGATATTTTTATGCTCCCATAACTCTGTGGCTAGTTGCTCTGGAAAATATAATAAAATTTTTCAATATAATGTTAACATATACTTTCTCTGTCAATTTATGTGTTGAGTTTTTACTGCAAATGTTACATCCATAACCCTGGAATTGCTCATATATATATATATGAATGTGCTTCTGCAGACTGTTTCTATCAAGTCTGATTATAAACAGTACAAGAGAGAGATTTTTAATTTTATTGCCATTTCAGCTTCTATGGCTATGTCATGGTAAAAAGAAAATAGATCAAGTTGATCACTTTTTATAAACACCAATTTTCTATAATTATAACAATATTCTAACAATTAAAAGTAATCAACAGCAATAAATAATGTACAAGAAAAAATACAAAAATAATAATGATAATGATAATTTACAAGATAAAAATCTAAAACAGTTTTTTAAGAATTCCTTTTGATAAGAATTCTACAATTTTAGATGGATTCACATATAAAAATATTTCCTTTAAAGTCTCTCCTGATAAAAATTGTTGTCTGAGAACATTAAAAATGAGGCATTCCACAAGAATATGTTTAACGGTTTGTTTTCTGTTGCAATGTAGACATTTTGGTGGTCCTTTAAGTAAATGTGCATGCGTGAGTCTCATGTGTCCAATGCGGCATCTTCTATAAACAATCTCATCCTGTCTTGACTTAAAAAATAAATTAGATTTTTTTCCTATTTCAGGCTGAATTTTAAAAAGTTTATTTTCTGGGCACTAATTCCATTCTGCTCGCCATTTGTTGAGAATATAGCCTTTTATTAGTGGCTTAAGATCCGAAGGTGGAATTTTGCACTCCTTTAGCTTTCCTGCTAGGGCTATTTTGGCGGCTTTGTCAGCTTGTTCATTCCCAAGTAGTCCAGTATGTCTTGGGATCCAGCAGAAGACTATATTTATAAACAGTACAATATATATATATATATATATATATATATATATATATATATATATAGACATATATATCAATATATATATATATATATATATATATATATATATATATATATATATATATATATATATATCAATATATATATATATATATATATATATATATATATATATATATATATATATATATATATATATATATATATCAATATATATATATATATATATATATATATCAATATATATATATATATATATATATATATATATATATATCAATATATATATATATATATATATATATCAATATATATATATATATATCAATATATATATATATATATATATCAATATATATATATATATATTGATATATATATATATATATATATATATATATTGATATATATATATATATATATATATATATATATATATTGATATATATATATATATATATATATATCAATATATATATATATATATATATATATATATATATATATATATCAATATATATCAATATATATATATATATATATATATATATATATATCAATATATATATATATATATATATATATATATATATATATATATATATATATATATCAATATATATATATATATATATATATATATATATATATATATATATAAAAATATATATATCAATATATATATATGTATATTTATATATATATATATATATATATATATATATATATATAGCAACAGCGAAGATGAGGTCATCTCCAAGTATTGCATGATATATTGATTATTGTGAAAGGCCTACCTGTATGCATAAATCCCTCTAATCAGTCTTTACAAGAAAATATTAATTAAAAAATCCAAAAACTGGCAGATCAAGAGCACTAAAACGTTTCCACAAGACACTTTTCTTGACAAATAGGGGTTTGTGTGTAAATATAGCCTAAAAGTTAAATTACATGCAAAGTTTGACCTACCATAACCTCTGAAGTATACTGTACACTAGATATCCCTCAAAACAGAGAACATAATAATAATAAAAACATTCACTGAAAACCTTTACACAAACTAACATTACAGAAAAAAGCTTTAATATAATCAGAATAATGCACTATATTGCATATTTAGAAGAGGGTGTGTGTTATTTTTTATTATTCCAACTTACGTCATGCAGATCAGTACAATTGATGAGGAAACAAGACTAAAAAATGACTAAAACAGTCATGACACTTTTTGCAAAAAGGTTTGATTTAAACTTTACACATGGGAAATTTGTAATGGACAAACTCCTGCGTGGCTTTTAATAACAGAGAGTGAACACAAGTCTCATTTCCCCGTTAAAAACTCCCTTCTTGAGCTCATCCAGAGTGGGTGAAAAGTCTTACCGAGGCACTTCAGCAACGTTTAAAGATTAACTTCAATCACCAGAGAAAGCTTGTTACAGAATTAAAGTTCAATCCAGGCCACGACGGCTGGGAAATTCCGTCTCAGAAACTGAGGGCCTCACCTGCCGTTGGACTGGATTTGCATATTCATGAGGCTTTTCATAGGAAACAATAAATCAAAAGCAATCTCTTTTAGTCACTATGCTCCAAAAATTGTGGAATTGTCTAACAGATGAAGGGGGAAATGCCCATGTTTTTAAAAGCAAGTTACTGTAAAGAATACTGTAAAACTATCTGTAAATGAACAGTTTCTGTATTTTGAGATGCACAAGTGGTTGTGAACTGCATTATGGGGCGTTGATGTCTGCTCTCTCCAATTTTGATGGTGAAAATTCAACTGTACACTTTAACAAAGTGACTTCTATTGACATTTCAGTAAAAATATAATGTTTGAGAAATAATATTGAGAAATAAGTCTGCAAAATAACACAACATGTGCTGCAGTTCATTACAAGCTGCTTATAATGTAATATACAACACCAACAAAGACAACATAGCACTGCAAACTATTACACACGTTCAGAAAAATCACTTTTCAAGGTTAAAAGTTCTTGGAAGAAAGATCAAGATCGCAGAATGCAACTCGAAAGCAGAAATAAATGGGAGAAAATAAAAAGTGAAAACATGAATCACAAAATAATAATGAGATAAGAAACGATATATACTTTTACAATATATTAGGATATAATACATTATATATCTCTGCAATATATATTATTATGATACTATATATACACACACCATATATTACGATACAATATGTACAATGTATACCATACACTCACCGGCCTCTTTATTAGGTACACCTGTCCAACTGCTCGTTAACGCAAGTTTCTAATCAGCCAATCACATGGCTGCAACTTAATGCATTTAGGCATGTAGACAGTGTCAAGATGATCTGCTGCATATCAAAGCGAGCATCAGAACGGGGAAGAAAGGGGATTTAAGTGACTTTGAACCTGGTTTGAGTATTTCAGAAACTGCTGATCTACTGGGATTTTCACGCACAACCATCTCTAGGGTTTACAGAGAATGATCTGAATAAGAGGAAATATGCAGCGAGCGGCAGTTCTGTGGGCGCAAATGCCTTGTTGATGCAAGAGGAGAATGGCCAGACTGGTTCCAGCTGATAGAAAGGCAACAGTAACTCAAATAAGCACTCGCTACAACCGAGCTCTGCAGAAGAGCATCTCTGAACACACAACACGTCCAACCTTGAAGCGGATGGACTACAGCAGCAGATGTGTGTTGATTTCTGCTGCCACATTCGGATGGTCGGGTCAGAATTTGACGTCAACAACATGAAAGCATGGATCATCCTGCCTTGTATCAGCGGTTCAGGCTGGTGGTGGTGGTGTGATGGTGTGGGGGAGATTTTCTTGGCACACTTTGGGTCCATTAGTACCAATTGAGCATCAACGCCACAGCCTACCTAAGTATTGCTGCTGACCATGTCCATCCCTTTATGAGCACAGTGTCTCCATCTTCTGATGGCTACTTCCACCAGGATAACGCACCATGTCATAAAGCTCAATCATCTCAGACTGGTTTCTTGAACATGACAATGAGTTCACTGTACTCAAATGGCCTCCACAGTCACCAGAGCTCAATCCAATAGAGCAGCTTTGGGATGTGTTGGAACGGGAGATTGGCATCATGGATGTGCAGCCGACAAATCTGCAGCAACTGTGTGATGCTATCATGTCAATATGGAGCAAAATCTCTAAGGAATATTTCCAGTAGCTTGTTAAATCTACACCACGAAGGATTAAGGCAGATCTGAAGGCAAATGGGGTCCAACACGGTACTGGTAAGGTGTACCTAATGAAGTGGCCAGTGAGTGTATATTATTATATAATATGATATATAAAATATATTATGATACGATATATACAATGTAATGTATTATCTCTGCAATATATATATATATATTTATATATATATATATATATATATATATATATATATATATATATATATATATATATATATATACTATTATCATGTTAGCAATCTTTTTTTTAATAAGTATTGCACAGCCCTACTTCATATGCTTGAAACAAGCCTCGTTTCTTCTCTCTCTATTAATATTGGGGTGAAATGTGGCCAGAACCTGTTCTCGACGGGTTTTCTGAGATTCAGCAGTTGCACCACATGACACCAGTGTTTATCAAACATCAGATTACAGAGCAGATTCTCAGAAACACAACAACAACAAAAACACACACACACACACACACACACACACACACACACACACGGTTACTGAATTGCCCAGAAATAATCAACTCACACAATCAGACGTCTCTACACCTGATCAGAAAACTTCCCAACCACAGCCTACAGGTTCCTCAGAAGACGTCACAGTTTCTGACCACTAATGCATGCTGAAAACAGCTTGCAGCGCTGCACACGAACACACCACATCCTTAAAGAAGCATTTCACTTTACATTCAACCAGCTGAAACCGAAACACGGTCATTTTACAAAGAGCCAACACCGCAGGTATTAGGCTAGCAGGTAATCGCAAGGGTGAAAGTTCAAACGATTGATCCATTAACCCTTGAAGAAACATATTTGATCCACTGAGCATTTCAATGAGCACCCAATAAAGAGTTTGCATTGCAATATTTTCCATTGATTCCAATACAAATTTAAGACATAAAAGTTAAAGTCTTGCATTAATCCAGTCACACTCCAGATTTAAATACGTGCCCAATAAAGAGTTCATACTGCAATATTTGCAGACAAAATTAATATTAGGATATCATGATCTAAAATAAAAAATGAAATCACATTTTAGTAGACATTAATTACACTGTTTCCTTCCAAAATTTAGGAGTTTCTCTTTTCCATTTAACACTTTAGAACATGCAGTATTTTGAAGCTGAAAACCTGTAACCATCGACTAACCATTTGTTTTTCCTACTATGAAAGTCAATGGTTACAGGTTTCCAACATTCTTCAAAATATCTTCTTAAGTGTTAAACTGAAAAAATAAAAGTGTGAAACCACTTGAGACCAAGTAAGCAGTGAGTAAACGTTCCATAAGACTTTCATAGTTGTGAGTAAATGTACATTATTGGGTGAACTAAGTTAGTCTTATTTCCAAAGAGGATGGCAATGGCTACCAGATTTTAAACATTCTTCAAAATACAAACATGTAAGCTTTTCATTATTCTGTTGAACACTGAAGATGATATTTTGAAGAAAGCTGAAAACCTGTAACCATTGACTTCCATTGTGTTTGTTTTTCAAATGTGGAATTAAGTGGTTACTAGTTTCCAACATGCTTCAAAATATCTTCTTCAGTGTTAAACTGAAAAAAAAAGTATGAAACCACTTGAGACCGAGTAAACAGTGAATAAATGTTCATTTTAGGTCAATATATGATGCAGGGAAACCTGTAACCATTTAATTCCACAGCTGTAAATACAAACAAGTCAATAATACTAGTTTCCAACATTCTTCAAAATATCTACTTCAGTATTTAACAGAAGAAATAAAAGTTTAAAACCACTTGAGACCGAGTAAACAGTGTGTAAATGTTCATTTTGGGGTCAATACATCATGTATGGAAACCTGTAACCATTGACTTCTACAGTTTAGAATATAAATAAGTCCAATGTTACAGGTTTCCAACATTCTTCAAACTATCTTCTTCAAAGTTCAATGGAAGAAAAAAAGTTCGAAACCACTAGAGATCGAGTAAACAGTGAGTAAATGTTAATTTTTAGGTCAATACACCATGTATGGAAGCCTGTAACCATTGACCATAGTTGTAAAAAACAAATAAGTAAATAGTTATCAGTTTCCAACATTTTTCAAAATATCTTCTTCAGTGTTCAACAGATGAAATAGGTTTGAACCCACTTGAGACCGAGTAAACATTCATTTTTGTCTAGTTATTGTCAAGTTATTCTTACCTCCGAAGAGATGAGGCGACAGGTGAGCAGGTAGCGAGCCGATCACGAGTCTCGGCGCGCCGGTGGAGCGCTCTCTCTCTCCGCCGGGCTCCTCCGGTGTGCTGTTACCGGAATCCGCCGAACTGTACGCTCCAGAGTTCGGGATGTTGATCCCGGATTGGGGTCTCGCGCTCGGGCCGACGGAGCGCGTCCTGGAGGAGATAAACTGCGAGGCCACAGCCGCGGAGGAAGACGCTGAAGCGGCAGATGTAGCACCTGAGGCTCCTTGACTGTTGTTATACCGTAAAACCGCCGCTGTTCTGCCGTTAACGGACGCGGTGGCCGACGGTAGATCCGAGCCCGAGTACGCGCGCGTGCGGCCGTTGGCAGCAGGACTGCTCTGTTTGGCGCCCATGCCAGCCTTCAGGTCCCTGCGATCTGAATTATTCAAGAAAAACAAACACACACGCACACATTTACACACGCATACACACACACACTCACTGACAGCTGACGGGAAGCGGCGTCTGTTACGTTACATTTGGCTGATCTACGTCACGCGCGTGCGCCAGTCAAACTTTTGCGAAGGATTTTTTTAAAGGGACAGTTCACACAAACATTAAGATTCTGTCATCAGTTACTCACTGTTGACTTGTTTAAAGCCCTTTATGAGTACCTTACTTTTGTTGAACACAAAGAAGATATTTAGAATAATGTGATCAATGTTTATAAAAACCAAAAACTATTCAAGGTGTTATGATTTGAAACATTCTTCAAAGTATCTTCTTTTGTGTTCAATCGAGAAACTCAGATATTTATAATTATTTGAGGCAGCGCAAATGATGAATAAATGTTAATTTCTGGATAACTATATCATGCCAACCTCCAATAAGAGGTCAGTTCAACAGTTCCCAGCTCAGTTTGACAGGTGTGTAGAGTTTAATTTAAAGGGATTGTTCACTCAAAACTAAACATTCGACATCATTTACTCACCCTTGGCCTGTTCCAAACTTTTGTGTCTTTTTTTTATTCTCTTGAAGACTAAAGAAGATATTTTAAAGCTTAAAGCCTGTAACCATCAACTAACCATTTGTTTTTCCTTCTATGAAAGTCAATGGTTACAGGTTTCCAGCATTCTTCAAAATATCTTCTTCGGTGTTTAACAGAAAAAATAAAAGTTAAAAACTACTTGAGACCGAGTAAACAGTGTGTAAATGTTCATTTTGGGGTCAATACATCATGTATGGAAACCTGTAACCATTGACTTCTACAGTTTAGAATATAAATAAGTCCAATGTAACAAGTTTCCAACATTCTTCAAACTATCTTCTTCAAAGTTCAATGGAAGAAATAAAAGTTTGGAACCACTAGAGATCGAGTAAACAGTGAGTAAATGTTCATTTTGGGTCAATATATCATGTATGGAAACCTGTAACCATTGACTTCCATAGTTGAGAAAACATAAGTCAACAGTTTCTAACATTCTTCAAAATATCTTCTTACGTGTCCAACAGAAGAAATAGAAGTTTGAAACTACTTTAAGACCAAGTAAACAGTGAATAAATAATCATCAATATATCATGCATGGAAACCTGTAACCATTGACTTCTATAGTTTAGAATATAAATAAGTCCAATGTTACAAGTTTCCAACATTCTTCAAACTATCTTCTTCAAAGTTCAATGAAAGAAATAAAAGTTTGAAACCACTTGAGATCGAGTAAACAGTGAATAAATGTTCATTTTGGGTCAATACAGCATGTATGGAAACCTGTAACCATTGACCATAGTTGTAAAAAACAAATAAGTAAACAGTTACCAGTTTACAACATTCTTCAAAATATCTTCCTCAGTGTTCGACAGAAGAAAAAAGTATGAAACCACTTCAGACCGAGTAAACAGTGAATAAATGTTCATTTTGGGTCAATATATGATGCAGGGAAACCTGTAACCATTTAATTCCACAGCTGTAAATAGAAATAAGTCAACAATTACTAGTTTCCAACATTCTTCAAAATATCTACTTCAGTATTTAACAGAAGAAATAAATCTTTAACATCATTTTGAACAGAGTAAACAGTGAGTAAATGTTAAGTTTAATTTACGTATTTAATTTATGTGTATAGTTAGTTTTATCTCCGAAAAAGATGGCAATGGAAGTCCAACATTCTTCAAAATATCTTATTTTGTGTTTAACAGAAGAAAACAACACCTATAGAGATCTGGAATCACTTGAGGCTGAGCAAATGATGAATAAATAAAAATTTTGGGTAAATACATTATGTCAACAACCAATAAGAGGTCAGTTCAACAGTTCCCAGGTCAGTTAACAGGTGGGCAGAGTTTAATTTAAAGAGGTAGTTCACTCAAAATTGAACATTCTGTCTTTATTTACTCCCCCTTTACTTGCTCCAAACCTTTATGAGTTTCCTTCTTCTGTTGAACACTAAAGAAGATATTTTGAAGAATGCTGAAAACCTGTAACTATTGACTTCCACATATTTGTTTTTCCTACTGTGGAAGTCGATGGTTACAGGTTTCCAGCATTCTTCAAAATATATGCAGTGTTCGACAGAAGAAATAAAAGTTTGACATCATTTGAGACAGTAAACAGTGAGTGAATGTTAGGTTTAATTTAGTTATTTAATTTAATTATTTAAGAGGATGGCAATAGCTACCAGAGTTCAAACATTCTCCAAAACATCTTCTTTTGCCTTTAACAGAAACAAAAAAACTTATAGAGATCTGGAATTACTTGAGGCTAAGTAATGATTAATAAATGTTCATTTCTGAATATATCATACCAACCTCCAATAAGAGGTCAGTTCAACAGTTCCCAGGTCAGTTCAACAGGTGGGCAGAGTTTAATTTAATGAGATAGCTCGCTCAAAACCAAACATTCTGTCTTCATTTACTCCCCTTTTACTTGCTCCAAACCTTTATGAGTATCTTTCTTCTGTTGAACACAAGAGTAGATATTTTGAAGAATGTTGGAAATCTTTAACCATTGACTTCCACATATTTGTTTCTTCCTACTGTGGAAGTCGATGGTTACAGGTTTCCAGCATTCTTCAAAATATCTTCTACAGTGTTCTACAGAAGACATTAATGTTTGACGTCATTTGAGACAGAGTAAACAGTGAGTGAATGTTAAGTGTAATTTAGGTATGTAATTTCTAGTTAGTTTTACCTCAGAAGAAAATCGCAATGGAGTTCCAACATTCTTCAAAATATCTTCTTTTGTGTTTAACAGAAACAAAAACACTTATATAGATCTGGAATTACTTGAGGCTGAGTAATCATGAATAAATGTTTATTTCTGGGTGAACATATCATGTCAACAACAACAAGAGGTGTTTAACAGTTCCCAGGTCAGTTAACAGGGGCAGAGTTTAATTTAAAGGGATAGCTCACTCAAAACTGAACATTCTGATTTCATTTACCCCCCCTTTACTTGTTCCAAACCTTTGAGTTTCTTTCTTCTGTTGAACACTAGAGATGACATTTTGATAAATAGTTTGTGACTTCCAGGAAAAAACTAGTTATGTTGAAGTCAATGGGTACAGATTTTAAACATTCTTCAAAGTATCTTCTTTTGTGTTCAATATAGAGAAACTCAAAGATTTTGAATTATTTGAGACTGTTTGAAAAGAAAATATTAACAAATGTTCATTTCTGACTGAATATATACTGCCAACTTCCAAAAAGAGGTGTTTAGCTGCTCCCAGGTCAGTCAACAGAACAGGTGGGTGGAGTTTAATTTAAAGGGACAGTTCACAGAAACATTTAAATTCTGTCAGCACTGTTTACTTGATTAAAAACCTCTGAGTTTCTTCTGTTAAACACAAATGCAGATATGTTGATGAGTACTCTGTGATCAGTTACCTCCATATAGGTCAAACGTTAGCAGACTTTAAACACGTTTCCAAAGATCTTGTTTTGTTTAACAGAAAAATGTTTAAATCATGAATAAAAGTGAATTTCTTAGTGAACATATAATGTCAAAAACCAATAAGAGGTGTTAAACTGTACCCACATGTTCTGTTGAACTGATCTGGGAACAGTTTAAGTGTTAGTTCAACTTAAAATTGAAATTCTGTCACTCATTTACTCCCATAAATAGCTTGTGATCTCCAGGAAAAAATACTAGTTCTACTGAAGTCAATGGGTACAGATTTAAACCATTTCAAAGTATCTTCTTTTGTGTTTAACAGGAAAGATTTTGAATTATTTGAGGCTGAGGAAATGATCAATCACTGTTCATTTCTGGGTAAATATATCATGCCAACAACCAATAACAGGTCAGTTCAACAATTCGCAGGTAATAGAGTTTAATTTAAAGGGATAGTTCACTCACAAATTCTTCATTTACTCACTCTTTACTTGTTCCAAACGTTTATGAGGTTCTTTCTTCTGTTAAACACTAAAGAAGATATTTAAAAGCTTAAAACCTGTAACCATCGAATAACCCTTTGATTTTCCTTCTATGAAAGTCAATGGTTACAGGTTTTCAGCATTCTTCAAAATATCTTCTTGTGTTTAACAGAATAAAAAGTTTGACACCAATTAAGTCAGTAAACAGTGAGTAAATGTTAAGTTCAGTGTAGGTATTTCATTTAATTTCTAATTAGTTTTACCTCAGAAGTGGATGGCAACAGCTACCAGAGTTTAAACATTCTTCAAAACATCTTCTTTTGTGTTCAACAGAAAAAAAACACTTATTAAGATCTGGAGTTACTTGAGGCTGAGCAATGATGAATCAATGTTGGTTTCGGAGTGAACATATCATGTCAACAACAACCAATAGGATGTTTTTAACAGTTCCCAGGTCAGTAACAGGTGGGTAGAGTTTAATTTGAGAGGATAGCTCACTCAAAACTGATCACTCTCTCTTCATTTACTCACTCTTTACTTGCTCCAAACCTTTATGTGTTTCTTTTATCTGTTAAACACAAGATAAGATATTTTGAAGAATGTTGGAAACCTGTAAACATTGACTTCCACATATTTGCTTTTCCTACTGTGAAAGTCAATGGTTACAGGTTTTCAGCATTCTTCAAAATGTCTTCTTCTGTGTTTAACAGAAAGAAAAAAACTCGTAAAGGTTTTAAACCACTTGAGCGAGAGTAAATGGTGAGTACATTTTCATTTTAACAGTAATATCTTTGAGCATATGCATTAGATGAGTCAGTGCTGAAGCCAAATCTGGAGCTCATCTAACAAAACAACTTACAATAAAGGTCAAAATACTACTACACCCAGTAATACTGGGAAAAATATCAGATTAAAATATAAAAATGAGGGAATAAATTAATTGAAACAAATCTAAAGTTGTTTAAGTTTTGTAGATTGCCATTTGTTTTGCATTTAGCTTGAATTGAAATGTATTACACTGTAAACGATTTCTTGTTAAATCAACAGTAAGTTACTGGCAACAATTATCCAGTAGCTGCTGTATTTCATAAAACAGTAACATTACTGTAATACTAATTACATTAGTATTACATTTACTGTAAAATGTAATACATCATTTTACTGTTGTTGATTTTTACTGTAACACCAATTACAGTAGTGATACACATACTGCAAAACTGAAAACAGTATTTTATTGTACATTTTTACCATGAAGAACTACGGTATTTTAACGTTACTTTCATTATTACTGTATAGTATTTTACAGTTATTAAATGTTATTTTATTTAATAGTGCTACTTTATAATGGGTAAAAATTTTCAAAAATTGCACAAGTGTTATTTTAACTGTTCAAGAAATACAAGAAAAATAAAGAAACTGAAACTTTAACTTCACAATAAAGGTTTATTGTGTAAACCATGCTAAAACAGTGGCAATAATTCAATATAACAAAGCAACAGAACACTAATGAACAATTGATCATTAAAACCAGTCAACAATTAATGCATCAAAAATTATTACAATTTTAAAAACAGGTGAAAATACTGCTACAAGACAGGAAATGATGAAGGCCAAATGATGTTGTGGAAAAGGGACAGTGAAAAAGGGCAGCAGCACTTCTGATGATCCTGCAAAAATGACAAGCAAAATCAATCACTGAAGTAAAAACTAATCATCCCTCAAACCATTTAATTCATTCAGAAACGAAACACTGCACTGTTGTTTTTATATATATAAAGATCAGCGGGCATTGTTCTTGAAGATTGCTAGTCAGGTGTCCACACAGGTGTGTAAAAAATAAAGTCTCATCTTAACTTAATGTCCGACTCTGTATAGCTCGAATATCTGATTCCATGATCACACTATTAGTGCTTTCACGGATTTAAGAGGGGTGAACACAGTTCATTCTCACTTTAAGATAGTCATATTTAAAATTAAATAAATAAAAATAATCTAATTTAACGTGACTAATGTTAATTAAATACTTTTAGGCTTTTAACACGTATAAATCCACTTCTAACTTACAGATAAAATTGCGTAAGAGAACATGAAAGCCGTGGGTGATTTTTTAAAATAATGCTAATGATGAGTTACTGATATTTGGTTTGCATAAAACAAAGTAATCACTAAGCATTCATTTTTGGCAAAATCTGCAGAGAGGCTCAGCGACACGAGGAAATGTGTTAAAGTTGAGTAGAGAACTAAAGAGCAGTCTAGCCTACTTCATGAAATGTTTGTGGTAATATTCTGCTGACAATTTATATTACTGTATTTCAATATGCAGCAGTGATGGCATGTCAGCAAGACAAATAAACATTTTATCGAGTCATTTCATACAATTTATTTATTTATTTATTTTTTATACAAACCCTCTAGTGACATTTCCTCAAACTAAATCATCATAACGTTACTGTGCACAGCATCAGTAAAATGTTGAGAATAATTTAAATACTTAATTTTTTAAAACAGTCACTGCTGATTAGAAATTAACATTAAAGCTAAGCTTACAGAAATCCTGTATGCATGACAATATAAAGATGTATTACTCACTGATGTCGAAGCACTTCCAGGTCATCAGAGATGTAGACAGGACAGAATGTGTGCTATCAAATGAGCTCTTGTGCAGCCTTTGTTGGACATCCAGGTAGTATGTTCACCCACACTGTAAGAAGCAAAAACAGAAACAATTTATTAAAATGTGAGGGATAGTAAACATGTTTGGTCTACAGAGAGAAGAAAATGTTTACTTTAAGCATTGATCCTAATGAAACTATTTCTCAACTACATTTAACCTTATCACGGAAACAGCATTTTTGAGCTCTTAGACCAGGGGTGCTCAACCTTGTTTGCTTTAAATTAGAATTAAAACAATAAATCTCTATGTCAAATAAAATACTTCAGATCTAAATAAAGCAGGTGCTTTTACCTAAAGGTTCCTTCCCTCCAGTTAGTTTGGCTGCAGATCCCTCCACATCTGTGCTTTATTCGGTTCTTGTCTTAGAGTAACTGGTGTCGCATTCCAGGTCCATCACAATCTGGGCTAGAAGGACAATATGACAAAAGACAAGACACATATAAATAAGTCTCAGAATAAAATATTTAAAGGAATAGTTTACTATTTTGCCACTATTTACGTGTTTTAAACTAGTTTGAATTTCTGTTAAACACTAAAGCAGATATTTTGAAGAATGTTAGTAACCAGTAACTATTGACATCCATATTTGAACCAAATTTGTTTAAAAAATACGAGTTTGTGTTCAACGGAACAAATTAAATATATAACTATTTTGAAACAAGTGGAGGATGCCAAAGATGCTATTATTTTCATTTTGGGGTGAACTGTCCCTTCAATTCAAGTGTCAAGCAATAGTCATAAAAACTGATGTGTCGCTTGAGGAAAACTAAATCAAGTATATTCTTTGAACAAGCAGAATCATTATGCCATTGTATTCAGTGATTCTCTTTTACATTTTCCCACTATAAAATGATAGCTTCAACATGCAATCCATGTTAAGACAAAAATGAATAGCATAAAATAACATATTGAACTAAACTTACAGTTTCCAGGCTGTTTGAAAATAAAACAAACACATACGCCCAGTAAAATTGCTAATAAACACAAAGACAACAGTTATAGAAAAAATTGTTTGTCTAATATTTACTCAGCACTTGGTAGGCAAATAGCATAGCCGTGGCTGTTTTAACACCAGATTTTTTTTTATCTTAGGAACTGCTGGAAGAAGAAAAAAAGGTTGTACATGAAACTCCTCACAACAAATCTGTGAACAACTTGACATTTAAAAATCTAATCAAAATGAGGAAGACATCAACATTACCTTGAATAATCAAGTGAGGAGTGATTGGTAGCATCAGTTTTTCAACATCAATTACTGGAGCTGAAAAACAGATAAATATAATAAGAGTAAAATAAGACTTAACATTAATTAATCTAAATCTATCTATCTATATATATATATATATATATATATATATATATATATATATATATATATATATATATATATATATATATATATATAGTGATAATGACTTTGGCTTATATCTGTGTACTAAGAACGTAAACTCACCTCAGGTACACCTGAACACCAAAAATTAAATGTACAATTAATGACACACTATACATCAAGCTCATTAACATTATTGAGAAATAGACAATTAATATGTATTTTGTTAATATTAAAGTTAGCTTAAAATAATTCAACTGCATTTAATTTTCAGCTCCATTTAATAAAACAGTTAAGACTCATTTCATTATGAGTTTAGTTTAAATACGTTAACTGACTTAACTTACAGTTGAAAAATTTTACTATAATGATAGCTTAGTCATAATGACTATGTGAAGACCAGAGCTTACCTTAACGGTAAAGGTTTAACTTTTCATGGTGACTTCGCCTTCATCTCAGTGTTGTGCTGAAATAGAGAATGCATTAATGCAGTTACAATAAGTTAAAGTTATGTTATTTTCAGGTAACTTAGCGTATGGTCAAAAACTCACTCAAGATAAACTCACTGTATCTAATAACTCGCAAACACTAACGTACAATGACCGCCTGGCGTCTGTTATTTCTTGTTTAAAATACCCTTTGTTAACGGATAGTGACATAACATAAGAACCTACAACTAATGTCACTTGGTTAACGTTAATTCTTTTAAATTACACACTCAATACACATGAATATATACAAAACAATCCTTTAACGGACAGAATTTGACTTTAAAACACTTACCGAGGATGAATTCGCTGGATGAAAGACGACAGGTGAATTTCAAATTAGGAGAGCCGTTGCCTGCATGTCGAGTCGTGTCCGTTCGGTTCTATGAATCGGCTCCTTAGTGAACAGTAAAGAATCGAATCCGCCTAAAACCGATTCCTTGTTGTATATGATTCATTACTATTTCGTTATACTGCTTGGCCACACGCATTTATACATTAATTATACACTAATTGCATATTGCTGAGTGTGCTTGTGAACACGTGTGATCAAATAATCCCCGAGCAAACGGTTCAATTCGGTTCAATACGATTCAGAGTCGCTCGAGTGCTGAACCGAACCAGTGCAAACGTGATATTGATTACAATATAGTAACATTTTTTTTTATTCATTTTACCAGCGAAATTATTACATATATCTGACCTTGACAATACGAATAAAGTTCGTTTGAAGTGTTTTGAGAATTATATATAAATATATATATATTTTTTTTCTCCCAGAATTCATTTCACATCAACAAGCAAATGGTAATGGCGGATGAGAAAGCCCAGCTACTATTATAAATATTGCGTTTAATATGTCACGAAATGAAATTTTAACAGTGTTTCATGCGAGAATGTAGTTCTTACAAACTCAAATCTGTGGTTTATTTATAGATATCATGTGTAAATTTTAAGCGTGCTTTGCCGATAGCGGAGATTCTGACCTCCAGGGTGACCATCATCACTCATGTATCCGGCGAAACGAGGTTATAATCGGCTAGACATGTGAGACTTCCCCCAGTCTTAGATGGCTCTATAATGAATGTGTTATGAAATTTAGATTTAACCGTTTTTCATGCGGGAATGTAGTTGTTTTAAACTCAAGTCTGTGGTTTATTTATAGAGATGGTGGGTATTTTAAAATATTGTTTTGAAAATGCGGGGATGTGACCTCCATGGTGATGACGAGTGCCCTAACCTCATGAATCCGTCTAAAGCAGGCTGGTCATTCTGACATTTAAGCTGACTTTGGTTTCATGAATCAATTACTTTTGTTCCAGTTTACGTTTTGGTTAAGCACAAAGTTATGTTGATTAAAAATGATTTAATATTTTCATGTTAACCTTATAAAATTAAGGTGCAGTACACCCAAATATGGAAAACCAGGGGACAGCTTTATGCACTGAACAGTCTGAAGAAACTGGTTATTTTATTTTTCTTCACAAAATACTTTGTCAAAAAATAAAATAAACATAATAATAATAATATAAAGTGAGTGTAGAGTTTTTCATGGTCATTTGCAGTACTGTATTTAGATGCACAGTAACTGATTTTTTCCCAAAATTCATTGTAAAATCTGCAGTAGCATACTGTTAATCATGTTCACAGTATGGAAATGTTGAGAATACATTATCATGCTGTGAAAACAGCAATATATACAATAACACACTGTGCACAGCTTATACAGTAAACAACTGTTGAGAAATGCAGTATAATACCGTGAAAACAACAGAAATCGTTTACAGTGTATCTTTCTATTTCTCAAGACGTTCAGCAACTTTATTAACTCTTATTTATTGAATAAAACTGTTTTATTTAATTGCACCAAAAATATTAGCTATAATCATTGAGAAATTATTAAAAATGTTTAAAAGAGTGTGCTCATTTATACTGAGCACTGTATGTCTGTTTAATATGAAATACATTTAATGATTGAGATTCTACAACATTTCTAATTATTAATTGATATTATTGTTGCATCATAAATTAAACATTGCAGTTAATTGTAGTAGGCAAAATAGTAAAAACTACGACTAAAGAGCTAAATGTTTAAAAGGAACGCGATGAAAGATGCCGGCAGCACGGTGGCGCAGTGGGTAGCACCATCCACTCACAGCAAGAAGGTCGCTGGTTTGAGTCCCGGCTGGGTCAGATGGCATTTCTGTGTGGAGTTTGCATGTTCTCCCTGTGTTGACGTGGGTGTCCTCCGGGTGCTCCGGTTTCCCCCACAAGTCAAAAGAAAATGTGGTGAATTGGGTAGGCTAAATTGTCCGTAGTGTATGTGTGGGAATGAGAGTGTATGGGTGTTTCCCACTGATGGGTTGCAGCTGGAAGGGCATCCGCTGCGGGAAAAATATGCTGGATAAGTTGGCGGTTCATTCTGCTGTGGCGACCCCAGAATAATTAAGGGGCTAAGCCGAAAAGAAAGTGAATGAATGAAAGATGCGCGAATGTCGCCTCCTGCTGCTGGATATTAGAACTGCAGCTCAGTGCTTGTGCTCATATGAAAATGAAATTCAGTCCTCATTTCTCGTCTTCATGTTATTACAGAGCTTAAAATCTGTGCAAAACCACCCTGAGGTGTTACTTTTTTTTCTGAGAGTGTGCTTTAAATTTGCTCACGCTTCATGTAAATAGAAAATTAGGATTTTGAAGGATGCAACTGATGGAGACTTCGGTGACGGTCCATGATCCTTTGAGCAGGGAAGATGTTTAGTGTCAAACTAAACAACCAAGTGATATGGGCTTAGGGATAAACCCTTCCAAATAAAACCAGCACCATTTCCCCAAGACAAAAGTTCTGAAGAGTAAATTTGATGGACTCTTCTTCTGAGTGTGTGTGTGTGTGTGTGAGAGAGAGAGTCTCCAGCAGGAGGCAGCACACACCGCAGATTCAGCAGAACAGCTCCGCGTCTATAAAACTCTCCTGTGTTCAAGCAACTTCACACCTCAGTTTTGTGAAAGAAAAAAGGTTTGTCAAATATCAAATGCATTTAAATACATGTGTGTGTTTATACAATTGAAATAAGAGTTTGCTCACTGAACATCTTCAGAAATAGAAAGACAATACATTTAAATTAAAGCCAGCTATGTCAAATATAAATACAAACTACATTCATCCATTTTCTTTTCGGCTTAGTCCCTTTAGTCTTCAGAGGTCGCCACAGTGGAATGAACCACCAACTATTCCAGCAGTTTTTTTACACAGTGGATGCCCTTCCAACAGTGGGAAACACCCATACACACACACTCATACACTGCAGCCAATTCCCCTATAGCGCATGTGTTTGGACTGTGGGGGATACCGGAGCACCCGGAGGAAACCCACGCCAACACGGGGAGAACATGCAAACTCCACACAGAAACGCCAACTGATGCAGGGCTCGAACCAGCGACCTTCTTGCTGTTCGGTAAAAAATTATTTTCTTACTTAGATTTTTTGTCTTGTTTCAAGTTAAATATCTAAAAATTAATAAATCAAGAAGCATTTTCTAGACAAGCAAAACATATTGTCTAGTTGTTTTGAGAAATAATGTGCAAAAATTAAGCAAGTTTTTCCTTAAAACAAGCAAAATAATGTGCCAATGGGGTAAGCAAAATAATCTAACGTCAAAAGAGAAAACAAGATTATTTTGCTTACCCCATTGGCAGATTATTTCTCAAAACAAGACAATATGTTTTGCTTGTCTAGAAAATGCTTCTTGCTTCTATTAGAAATTTTAGATTTTTAGACTAGAAACAAGACAAAAATCTAAGCAAGAAAAGCATTTTTGCAGTGTATCCAGTACGCCACCAGGACACTGATGACTAGTTGTCAGACTGAGAACAGAAGGATGATGCTCAGGTGTAAAGCAGCTCCTCTGAAGGTTGTGTTTGGGCTCTTGAAGACATCCAGGTGTGTGTGTGTGTGTTCTGGAATGAAGGTGAACAGGATTAAAGTTCAATTAAAGCACTGATGACCTCTGATGACCCCATTAATTCTGCGGCAGGAGCTCAAGACCCCTGATGACAAGCAAATATATTGAAACATGCTGGGAGTCTCTTGATAGGTCACACACACACACACACAACATACATGCAGGCAAGCACACACACACATCCCCATGCGCACACACATACATGCGAACACACAATGACAAATTAAATCTTTTAAAATATTCTAGTGTAACCCTGCCGGTAATACACCACCCAACCTGCTCCGAGCTGGAATCGAACCGGCAACTTTCCACATTGGTTGTTCTATCAAGGAGGCTAAAGACCATGGCCTCGAATTGTTAAATTAACTAACGACAAAAAGTACACGGTGGCTCAGTGGTTAGGTCTGTGGCCTTATAGCAAGAAGGTTGCTAGTTTGAGCCTCGGCTGGGTCAGTTAGGCTAAGTACCTTATTTATTAGGGGTCGCCACAGAGCAATGAACCGCCAACTATGCCAGCATATGTTTTACTCAGCGGATGTCCGTCTAGTGGCGACGCAGTGGTGCAGTGGGTAGCACGTTCGCCTCACAGCAAGAAGGTCGCTGGGTCGCTGGTTCGATCCTCGGCTCAGTTGGCGTTTCTGTGTGGAGTTTGCATGTTCTCCCTGCGTTCGCGTGGGTTTCCTCAGGGTGCTCCGGTTTCTCCCACAGTCCAAAGACATGCGGTATAGGTGAATTGGGTGGGCTAAATTGTCTGTAGTGTATCAGTGTGTGTGTATGTTTCCCAGATATGGGTTGCGGCTGGAAGGGCATCCGCTGTGGATAATTTGGCGGTTCATTCCGCTGTGGTGATCCCAGATTAATAAAGGGACTAAGCCAACAAGAAAATGAATGAATGTCCTTCTAGCTGCAACCCAATTGCTGGGAAACATCCATACACACACGCACACACTCACTCATACACTACATGTCCTTCTAGCTGCAACCCAATTGCTGGGAAACATCCATACACACACGCACACACTCACTCATACACTACAGCCAATTTAGTTAATCAATTCCCCTATAGCGCATGTGTTTGGACAGTGGGGGAAACCGGAGCACCCAGAGGAAACCCACGCCAACACGGGGAGAACATGCAAACTCCACACAGAAATGCCAACTGACCCAGCTGGGACTCGAAACAGTGACCTTCTTGCTGTGAGGCCAAAGTGCTAGTCACCTTCTGTGCCTAATTTTTATTAAAAAAAAAAGTCAAATCAATTGAACAGTTTCAAATTACGACTTCACACAGGTTTTTAGTTAAAGATAAGTAAGCTTGCTGCTTTTAATATATCTTTTTACAGTGACTCTCATTCTCCGAGTGTCTGAACATTCCTCTTCTCAGCACGGATCGGCCAGAATCTGCTGGTTAATTATCGGATTTTTCTCTGTAATTCCTCGTCGGGTTTGCACAGAGATGTCGATCATGCGGATTAGGCCTGTTTGTCGTCGCCGCACCGCCAGCTGACGAAAAATGGATAAATAGGCAGATTATGTGATCAGAAATTTGGACTGATTTCATTAGGGTTTCATCATGGCCTCGTCTCAAATCTCTAAATTGCTTATTAAGGCGGATTTGAATGCTTGTTCTTCTGTCAGCACATCAAATGAGTCTGATATGAAGACGCTCACTCATATACACAGGCATGCAGGACCAGAAATACTGCGCTCTATTATCTTTATCAGCACGCACACTCACAGAAACACACACCCACACACACATATATATATACTCACCGGCCACTTTATTAGGTACACCTTACTAGTTGACATTTCTTTGTGGAATAGATTCAACAAGCTACTGGAAATATTCCTCAGAGATTTTGCTCCATATTGACATGATAGCATCACACAGTTGCTGCAGATTTGTCTGCTGCACATCCATGATGCCAATCTCCCGTTCCACCACATCCCAAAGCTGCTCTAGTGGATTGAGCTCTGGTGACTGTGGAGGCCATTTGAGTACAGTGAACTCATCGTCATGTTCAAGAAACCAGTCTGAGATGATTGAGCTTTATGACATGCTGCGTTATCCTGCTGGAAGTAGCCATCAGAAGATGGAGACACTGTGCTCATAAAGAGATGGACATGGTCAGCAGCAATACTCAGGTAGGCTGTGGCGTTGATGCTCAATTGGTACTAATGGACCCAAAGAAAATCTCCCCCACACCATTACACCACCACCACCAGCCTGAACCGCTGATACAAGGCAGGATGATCCATGCTTTCATGTTGTTGAGGCCAAATTCTGAGCCGAGCATCTGAATGTGTCAGCAGAAATGGAGACTCATCAGAGCAGCAACGTTTCTCCAATCTTCTATTGTCCAGTTTTGGTGAGTCTGTGTGAATTGTAGCCTCAGTTTCCTGTTCTTAGCTGACAGGAGCGGCACCCGGTGTGGTCTTCTGCTGCTGTAGCCCATCCGCCTCAAGGTTGGACGTGTTGTGTGTTCAGAGATGCTCTTCTGAAGAGCTCGGTTGTAGCGAGTGCTTATTTGAGTTACTGTTGCCTTTCTATCAGCTGGAACCAGTCTGGCCATTCTCCTCTGACCTCTGGCGTCAACAAGGCATTTGCGCCCACAGAACTGCCGCTCACTGGATATTTCCTCTTTGTCAGACAATTCTCTGTAAACCCTAGAGATAGTTGTGCGTGAAAACCCCAGTAGATTAGCAGACAACAGAGTGAATGTTTTGGAGTGACCATCACAAAGCCCTGAACTCAATCCTATAGAAAATGTGTGGGCAGAGTTGAAAAAGCTTGTGCGAGCAAGACAGCCAACACATCTGACTCAGTTACAGCAATTCTGTCAGGAGGAATGGGCCAAAATTCCTGCAAACTATTGTGAGAAGCTTGTGGAAGGAGACCCAAAACATCTGACCAAAGTTATACAGTTTAAAAGCAAAGCTAAAAAATACCAAGGAAATGTGTGTAAACTTCTGACTGTCTAGAAATTCATGAAAGATTCTCTCATTATTCTGACATTTAGCAAATTTATATAATTTAGGTAATCGTAACAGACCTAAAATAGTAAATTTTTCGTATGATTTACCATCAGACATATTTTAAAAATGGTTATGTTTCTCTTTTTTAGTGTATGTAAACTTCTGGTTTCAACTGTAAATAAATCAAAATGACAGGAGAGCTAATATTTATGTTTTCATTTGCAGTGTTATTCCAACAGATATAATCACAACTGATGTCGACAGTTTAGCAGCCATGCAGCATTACGCATCTGAATTCTGAGTTTGAGATTGTGCTGCAGTTTGTGTGTGTTTGTCACTGATCTCACTGGCCGAATAAATTTCTCCAGAAACTCAAATCTTTTAATGAAGGGCTTTTTCATCTCTCCAGCCGACTGTTATCAGCTCCATTTCTTTACTGCCTTTGGCTGCCATATTTCCCCATAATGATTCCAAAAAAATGAAAAAAAAAAACATTTGATTTTCTGCAGCTGAAGCAGGACACGAGCGCCAGGACGAGCACAGATGCTGACAGAATATAGCAGGGGTGTCAAATCCAAACTTGATAAGGGCCGCACTGAGTGTTGTGTGTAAAGTCAGGGGCCATGCATACACATTTTCTTTTTTTTATTTATTGGAGAAAATAAAAGTGTATTAACAACTGTATAACATCTCCTACACTTCATTAAAACACATTTATTAAAGTAGTAAGGTTTTACATTAAATTTTTGTCACAGCAGGTTTTATCTCTATCAAAACACGAAAAATGGTCTCTATCCAATATAAGCAAATAAGCATGACCAATATAAGCTATATACAGTAGGATAGCATAGAACAGTAGTCTACTTTAAAAACAACTTCCTATTCAGAAAAAAACTGATGATAAAACAAAGCGCCAACAACTGATATACCACATTGTAACAAGCAACAGATGGTTTCTGATATTGTGTTATTGAACTTATTCTTTTAGCTTTAAAAAGGCAACCTAATCATGAAATAATCCATGCCAACTGCCGATGCCTACAACTGAACTTGTGGATTTCAGAGGAAAAAAAATAAAACAATGTATTTATTAGTAGGCTATTATAGATAAATGGTAGCCTATATAAATAAATGGTAAGAAATTGTATTATTTAAATTATTTTGCTCTAAAGGACACTTGCACTGGGCTTATATGCCAAACCTAAGAAAATTAGGGAATTTTTTTTTTTTTTTAACTCAGACACCCTGCATCTTCTCATAAAAACAATCTCATCAATTCTAGGAGTAATGACCCTTGCCATGGCTACTTTAATCACAGACATAATATGGTGGTCTGTGAGGCGGGATCTGTGGGATGTTTTGGTCAGCTTCATTTATGCATAAGTATTTCACCCTGGTTAAAATTGTCGATATTCTGTCCACTTTGCATTTTCTTGACATTGTGCTAGTCCCAGAAATATTTTATCTTGTTTACATTTAGTGCAACGTTACGCTAACATTTAAGTTAGTGAGTGGGGTACAGCGCAA